>NW_025936579.1:0-1655 GCF_000764305.2 Hyalella azteca | reverse complement strand
CTGGGCAGGTACTTTCAAAACATTGCTAAGTGCTCGTAGCGGCTTAAGTGCAGCGTAAGTCCGCTAAGTGCTCGTAACTTCAAATAATGGTACCTTCAAAACATTTTGCAGTACGTTACGAGCACGTAACTTTGCGCCGATTGAAAGGTCGCGTAAGTGGAGTGACGAGCAACTTTTGAGTGAATGAAGCGATTGGTAATCATTTAGTTACTAGTATCTAGTCTCTAATAGTGTCTGGACTAGTGTATCATACTAGTGTCTAGACTTTAGTATCATTTTAAGGTAAATCCTCTAATTTTGGTTTAGAAAAATATCCTTATTCGATATTAAGAAAATTTTATTAGTCATGCATCAAATGAATTTTTTCTTAGTATATGTCAACAGAAAACGAACCTGACGGGTGAAGCTAAAAAATGAACTTACTAAAATTCTATTCTCGTTGTTCATTATGTCATATTAATCATTAAATAACAGTTTGCTATCTTAAAACGGCATTTGTCATCAATATATTAGATTAAAAGAGTCTAGAATTCTTTAAAAAGAGACAAAATTTTTAAATAACTGAACACAGAAGCATGACGTCATGTGACTCATTATGTAAACAAAGGATGTAAGCGAGCTTGTGATTGGCTGACATGCAACATGGTTTGAAGGTACGGTCTTACCGTCTTAGCTAAGTCGGTCATACGAAAGTTTTGAAGGTGTCAAAAAACGCTGATCATACGCTAGACGTATCTTCTTGAGCTTAAGTTCAAGAATTTACGTCCACTTGGCAATGTTTGAAAGTACCTGCCCTGTATTTTGCATGTTTCAATTCAAGTTTAATTTAGCTAGTAAGAAAATGGCATCATTTATAAGAAAAAAAGTGGTCTAAGTTACCCCATTTTACGGTATTGAATATTGAACACTACTTAATTAGGCTTTTAATCAAGAGCTATCAAGCATTTAAGCTTTTAACTAAGAAAATTTTAATTTCTGCATACAGCTTGGAATGAGCTGTGTGTGTCTAATTCTATTTCCAAGCTGCATGGTGTCATTCAATGGTAATAATATAATAACATGGGCAAGCTGTGTCGGAATTAGTTTTTATGTGTCTAAAACCGTCTCTTACCTTGATCATCTATTAATTTTTTTACCACTTGAAATTAGCAAATACAACTTTACAAGTATACTTAAAGGATTCCTAATACGGCTAATAGGATTCCTATATTCACAGACGTATTTAAAAGTCTCAAACCATAATATTCTTTCAATCTTTCTACACAAACAGTTTAATCACTATTTGGTAGAGCAAGGTCAACTATCAACTTTGACACATTTTTCGATGTTCTCGCTGGTTGACATCATCAATGACATGCACTGTCTCTCTTTGGATCTCAATATTTTCCCATCAGATGGCCCAGACCTAGTGTTTTGGCAATAGTATGGTCACTATGGTGCGCAAAAGTATGATGTCACTATTTCATTCAAGTGATTCAACCATCAACAAATGCATGGAACTAAGATGGTATTATTGCAGATTAACTACATCCAAAAAAAAGGGTGTTTTTTTTTTTTAATTATATGTTTTTTGGGGTGTAGATTACGAATCTGAAATCCATTTTTGGCGGTCGGCATCGGAAAACCGATTTTTTTCTGGAGATACATTGCCACAT
>NW_025936578.1:0-75086 GCF_000764305.2 Hyalella azteca | reverse complement strand
TTTCCCCCCACTGTAGGTATCTGAAACAGATGGGAATATTTTTGTGAAAACCATCATATTTTTTTGAGAAATAAATCATAGTTTAGATTAATTACTTTTCATTTTATTTTGCCAGGTACACATTGCACAATTCTATGTCTATCTACAACATTCTATGCACAATTTTGTGATGACTGGTCTGATGATGTATTAATTTTTCTTTGAATGAAATTTTTTGCTAAGAGAGGTAAATTTAATCAAAATTTTTCATATGATCCAATTTTTTTCTTAATAATTTATCATTTTTAAAATTAATCATTATTAATTTATTATTAACTTTTCATTTATTTATCATTTATTCATCAATTTATTATTAATTTATCATAATTTCATCAATTTATCCTTTAATTATTCTTAACTTATCAATAATTTGTCACTTAATCATTATGAATTTGACATTGTATTATTTATAGGTATATCATTTATTTTTCCATGAAACTGGCATTTATTCTGTTTAATTCTGCCTTTTATACCATTCATATCCAGGTACCAGTCACACCTGTTTACCCCCACCCACTGGCAGTCAAAGTCTCAACCAGTCAACCAAATTGTTTTAATTTAGTTAGAATAGTAAGATAGCCTACCAAAAGAGCTTTTTAAAGTTTATATTTATGCTAGAATCTTTAAAATTGGCTCATGCTCTTAGTCATAAGAAACATGGGGTAAATGCGGTATATTCCAACACATTAAGGATGCATTGAGAAATGAAAAACTATAAAAAAATAACTGTATGCGTTACTCGAGTTCTGTTTGCTTTATTTACGTCACTCACAAAACACCGCACTACGCGCCAGCAACGATGAAACGTCACAAAGTGTTGCCATATTTATTTAAAAGCTTGTAGAATGCAAACCTACCAAATCCCTATATTCCGATGCTGTGTGTGACTAAATTCGGCACCTTGTGTGACGAATTACGGCCGTGCTTCAAACTCTACTAATACGCAATTCCGACATCCTTGTGTTCAAATTCCGATCGCTGTGTGAGCTGTATTGGAATACGACAGGGCTTTGAATTAGAACACTATTGAATATTGAACACTACTTATTTAGGCTTTTAATTAACAGCTATCCAGCTTTTAATTAAGAAAATTTTAATTTTTGCACACAGCTTGGAACGAGCTGTGTGTGTCCAATTCAAGTTGTGTCGGAATTAGTTTTTATGTGTCTAATTCCGTTTCTTAACTTAATCATCTATTAATTTATTTAACCACTTGAAACCAGCAAATACAAGTACGTATACTTAGAAGTTAAAGGATTCCTAATATATTCACAGATGTATTTAAAAGTCTCAAGCCATAATATTCTTTCTACACAAACAGTTTATCACTATTTGGTAGAGCAAGGTCAACTATCAACTTTGACACATTTTTAGATGATCTCACTGGGTGGCATGCACTGTCTCTCTTTGGATCTCAACATTTTCCCGCCAGACGGCCCAAACCTAGTTTGGGCCGGCAATACCTAGTTTGGCACGCAAAGGTATGCAAAAGGTCACATTTCGCAAAGGTATACAAAAGGTCACATATGCAAGGCACGCAAAGGTCACATTTCGCCCATTGGGAGGCGGCGCCCCCCATTTGCAAACTATGTCACTTTCCTAAAATCTGTCTTTTGCATTTGTAACTAGAAGAGTTCTACTACAATGCACCACAACCTAGAGTTATTTGGAGCATGGTGGCAGGGAATTATTGTGAGTACTTATGGGTTTGCAAGAGCATCGCCCGGTCCCTGTCTCTTATACACATCTAGATGTGTATAAGAGACAGGAACAAGCACCAGNGTATTTCTTGCATCAGAGATAATTAAAAGTTTGCTAATGTTAACAGCATTATAATACATGCAGAAACGTACATTTTTTTATAGATATTAAAAATTTAGGCTCTATGACTTGTATACTATGTCTATCACAGTCTATAGGATTTTGAATCGCTGCATGCATTCAAATTCAAATTAGGTCCACCCACACCCCACGGCCAGTGTAGCTGTCAGCTCACCTTCTTCAGAAGTGTGAAAGCTTTTGCCGGTGAAGGTTGTGTTTTATGATCGGTCCATAAAGAAGTGTTGATCGGTTCAAAATGACATAAGAACAGGTTCTTTTGAATAACCTATGGATTGGCACCATGATTTGGAGTTATTTTATCAAAAAATAAAATTTTTTTTACCACCCAGTCAAAGAAACCCCAAGAGCTGGGGTAACAAAGACCATCACTTTTTTTGAAATTACATCAAAACTATGAGAGGCAGGAGCCAGCAATTTATGGTGAGTAAAGCTAAAGTATAGACCTGCATTTTGCATGTTTCAATTTAAGTTTAACTTATCTAGTAAAAATTTTTCGTTTTGAAAAAAAAGTGGTCAAAGTTACCCCATTTTACGGTACTCTGAACTCCACTGGGCCACCCTGTCGCAAACTTCTCACACGTTTGCGACGTAATTTCACGGCTGTTATTTCTTACAATATTTACAGTGTCTGACGGAGGACTCAATGTACACCAGCATATCAGCGGTCGAGTTCTTTTATGTGTGGTGCAGTGCGCTCTTTTGGCCGTTGATTTCGAAATAGGGTCGGAAATTATATTTTTCAGGTGCGAGGAAATTCTTCATGCTGCATACAAGAAATTGAAGGAAATTTGTGTATTCTGTTCAGATTGCTGACTAGTATGCCACACTACTATGTAACAGACAAATTTTTTTATACAGAACCACCTATCCCTGAAGTGCATTTTTTTGATGAATTGGAATCGAGGCGGATAAAGGTGCGAATGAACAGCCCTTCCAACATCAATATTCGATGCAGCGAAATGACAGTTTCTTTTTACGAATTTAAGTTTAGTTCAAATCCTCTTAGTTATTATAGCCAGGAAAAAAATTTATTCATTGAGGTTACATTTATTTTCATACAAAAACAATATTTAAAGCATATATTTATTAATTTTTATAAACATAGACCAAAGTTGGAGGGTTGGTTATGCCTGAATTCGAGGCTTTCTCTACTGTACCTCAAGCAGGCCGCCCCCCGCGGCAGACGCTAGTCACGAAAAGACTGCAATAACCTTGCCAGGCTATGGCGACTTTAGTACCGGTATACCCTTCATCAATATTGCTGGCAACTTTAAAGCAGGTACTATATACCTCACCACTCCTGACAAGTCTCAAAAACTTCCATTTTATTATATGATCAAGCAATAAAAAAAACTTCGTGAATTTTTTTCTTGAAAGTCTAAACATAAGTCAACCCTGTACAAGTGTTCCACTGTGCAGACAGTGGATGAATATTGCAAGATCTTTGGCGACGCTTCAGTAGCCAAATTTTCGCCTTCAGAAGATCTTGCCGACACATTTAGATTGAAATTCTTGCATTTAATATATTTCTCAGTCTTCGGCCAACTATTTAGAAAAAAAGTAAGGTTTCCGGTATGTTGGATGGATTACGATGCAGCAAAGCTTGTCCGGAAATCAGTTGCAATGAGTTCCCGCAAAAAATGTAAACAATGTTTTTTCGATTGCGTAGTTTCGGTCACATTAGAGCAGTCAGACTGCTTTATTACATGTTCAGTTGACACTTGCTGTACAATTGGACTGTTTTTAGGGTAAAATTAGTTATTTGGGGTAACACGTGCATGCAACCTTGTAAATAAGTTTGTGGCTTGTAAATAGTTATTCATTAATATACAGCCTAAATAGTACTCTCAAAAACCTGTTAAACATATTTTGTACCTACTTATTGTTACCTAAAAAGTTAATTCAAATTTCTAAAAACAAAAATATATATGAGTAAGTCATGCATAGTCATGAACTCATGGTCATGCATGACTCATGTCATGTAGACTAGATTGTAGTGCATGTATTATAGCCTACTTCAATTCGTTTATTCCGTCGAAACGTTTGAGAAATTCAAATCTTTTATCTGCAGTAAGAAGACTCGGTTGTTTCACACGGGAAGGTATTCTTGCCGTATCTGTATTAGGTAGCCTACCATTGGCACTACTGGACTTCAACACAATGGAGGATAAAGGGGAGGCAACGTCGGACTGTAGGTCCTTTTCCATGAAACGGAATATTTTTCCGGATAGTCCGATTATATGCGGAAATAATAGTTTTTACCAAAATCTAACTTGAAACTATTTCATCATGGTTGAACTAGTCAAACCAGTCAACCAATCCAATGAATCCATTATGGGAATGACGAGTATGGTTACGTTTCTCGATCTCAGAGACGTAACAAGAAAGCTGAACTGAAAGACGGAACTTCTCGTGGGTCAACCTTTTGAACCTTATATAGCTCAACCATGCTTATACTAGCTCAACCACGGATTTCAAAATACCATTATATAAATAATAAGTAATTCTTGCTCACAACAATCAAATTTTCAATAATTACAACCAAATGTTTGATGAAATCAAGACTGCCAGACGCTAGTGTAAACTTCAGATAAGGCACCTGCAGTGAATAGCATTCACCAGGGACAGGGAGCAGCTCCTATGGCCACAAAAAACTTGCAATCCTACTGTGAGATTTTGCAAACTTTCAATTTTGGGGATATAATATCGATTTTGCAACACTTCTCTTTAACTTCACTTCTTGTTTGTCTGTCTATCTGCTACAAATCTTGTATAATCTAAATTTAACACAATTATCCTTATCCTATCGATCTGAAATTTTGCACACTTGCGTAAAGTTGGAGACAATACATGAATCAAATGACAAAATAAATAATTTTAGAAGTACATTTTTTTTCAATATTAAAAAAAAACTAAAAAAATAATTTTGTCTTCTGCAAATCTTATAATCAATATTTAACACACTTCTAGCTCTCCGATACATGGTTATTTCAACCATGGTCCAATCCATGGTTGAGTCGGAGACAATGCATGAATCAATTGACAGAATAAATAATTTTGAAAATTTAATTTCTTCTATGTATTAATTTCTTTTATGTGTTGTCCTTAAAAATTATTTTTAAACGTATATTTAATGGCTTATATTTTATCAGTTTATTATTCTAAACCAAAAATAGCAAGTAAAATGTCACCAGCATCAAAGTTGCCTTGCTAAATATATTGTAATGCAGCAAAATCAAAAGAACGGAAATACTTCTGCTTTAGTTTTCCCGTAAAAACTTCACGCTAACAAATATAAGGCAGGCAATGGTGATGTTAATTGCTGTTTTCCTGCGTGACTTTATTCCATGAACACTTGACACGTCGATAGTAAATTATTGTCTAACACTTTATGATTAAAATATTTAGTTATTTTCTTGTTTCTAACAAATTTTGATACCCACTAATACTAGTGCTGGATGTGCACTTCCACGCTTTATAAATCGCATAACATGGAAACAGAAAGCTTAAAATATTGACGTCGTTAAAAATAATAAAAAAATTCATCGATATTGTGGTGGGAAGTGAGGTGCTATAGACATTTGTAATGTAAAATGAGAGTTCAATTCAAATTAATGCTCTTTCAAGGCATTAATTGAATTTATCGTGACCCAAAATGAGATCAGTACAAAAAAAAACAATCACCCTTTCAGAAATAAAAACAATTTTCAGATTTTTTCAGACCCGTGTAATCAAAGTTAAACTTGTAAGAAAAGCAGACTGGGTTACCAGGTTTTCCCGGTGCATTTTTGCGGTCGTTCCTGAGTGACGGATAAATGATCGTTATACGTGTACGTTTGTATGTGGCGAATAGTGGCGGGAATTGGGAATAGTGTGGCGAATGTGTTTATTGATTGGCGAATAGTTGACGAATAATTGATCGATCGCGGCGAATAATTGATCGTTTTACAGGGAGCAGCTCCTATGGCCACAAAAAACTTGCAATCCTACTGTGAGATTTTGCAAACTTTCAATTTTGGGGATGTAATATCTATTTTGCAACACTTCTCTTTAACTTCACTTCTTGTCTGTCTGTCTGCTACAATTCTTGTATAATCGAAATTTAACACACTTCTACTTATCCTATCGATCTGAAATTTTGCACACTTGCGTAAAGTTGGAGACAATATATGAATCAAATGGCAAAATAAATAATTTTAGAAGTAAATTTTTTCAATATTAAAAAAACTGAAAAAATAATTTTGTCTGCTACAAATCTTATAATATTTAACACACTTCTATCCATGGTTGAAATAATTCAACCATGCTTCTAGCTGTCCAATCTATGGTTATTTCAACCATGGTCCAATCCATGGTTGAGTCGGAGACAATGCACGAATCAATTGGCAGAATAAATAATTTTGAAAATTTAATTTCTTCTATGTATTAATTTCTTTTATGTGTTGTCCTTAAAAATTAGTTTTTAAACGTATATTTAATGGCTTATATTTTATCAGTTTATTATTCTTAACCAAAAATAGCAAGTAAAATGTCACCAGCATCAAAGTTGCCTTGCTGAATAGTTGACGAATAATTGATCGATCGCGGCGAATAATTGATCGTTTGCAGGAGGCGAATAGTCGATCGTATATATATGGCGAATAACTAATCATGTGCAAGTGGCGGATAAGTGATCACTCGCGGCGAATAATTGATCGTTTGCAGGAGGCGAATAGTCGATCGTATATATATATATGGCGAATAACTAATCATGTGCAAGTGGCGAATAAGTGATCACTAACACGTGGCGAACAATTGATCATATTTGTATGGCGAATAATCAATCGTGTGCGTGTGGCGATTAGGTGATCGTTCACACGTGGCGAATAAGTGATCCATTGCCCGTGGCGAATAATTAATCGTATGCGTATGGCGAATGATTAATCGCGTGCATGTGGCGAATAACTGATCGATTGCATGTGGCGAACAAGTGATCGGTCGCATGTGGCGAATAAGTGATCGTTTTCTCGTGACGAAAATATGACCTGTATGATTGATATAGCCTGTATGTGGCTGATCGTTTGCATCTGGTGAATATCGTAATCATTGTCGTGTATGTGAGCCTCCGCTAATTTTGTTTATAGAGACCCAATCTACATGCGGTGGACGACGTCTGAGTTGCCCATCCTTTGGTGCGGAATTAAGATTCGAAGTCACCTGAAAGATCGGGTTCCAAAGGCCGGATCCCTTGTGAATCAAGTCACGAAAAGTTCAAGAATCGGCAACAGGCCATGGGCCTATTTCTTCAACGCCGACACTTCTAATCTATTCTATTCATCTTATTACCAAATAATCTATATACTCGATGAATCGATACTGAACTTTTTTTCACCGCGACATTGACAAATATACACGGCTAACTGTTTAAACGTTGGTAAGGCGTCAGCAAACTTCATTTCTTTTATAAATGTTACGAACTTGTTCAGTCGGAACTAATTGATGACAGATGTTGTGTTTTTGTGAGAGCTTTTCAAAATAATTGGCTCCTAGCCGTGGAAAATTTAACCGATTTGCGGTAGCTATACGAAACACATAACGGTATAATTTTGTGTCAGAAACTGGCGATCATTTTCTGGATTAATAACAACAGGTTTGCCTCAAATGTCAATTTTTTTCAATTGAAAAGATGTGATTAAGTCGAGGTAAAAACATTAGAAAAATTCAAATTTCACCAGAAAATACGTCAATTAAGCTTATGTTGATTGATCCACATCTGCAAATGGACACGATCGCGTTCAATGCCAGTTTTTAAAACACTTCTCTCTAACTTCATTTTTTGTTGCTTGTTTGTCTGTCTGTATGATACAAATCTTTTAATCGATTTTTGACACACTTCTACCTGTCCAATCGATCTTAAATTTGGCATACTGGCATAAAGTTGGAGACAATGCATGAATCATTTGACAGAATAAATTATTTTGAACATTTACACAATTTTGAGATCTAAAAAAATTTTTTGAAAAATAATTTTTTTTAATATTTGAAACTAAAATTAGAAATTCATTGTACATGTGTAACATCCAAGACACTGGATTCTTCAGAAGTGTTGTCTTCAAAAAGTAATTTTTAAACGCATATTATTCCAACACTTCTCTTTAACTTCACTTCTTGTTTGTCTGTCTGTCTGCTACAAATCTTATAATCGAAATTTAACACACTTCTACTTATCGTATCGATCTGAAATTTTGCACACTTGCGTTAAGTTGGAGACAATGCATGAATCAAATGATAAATATAAAATAAATGATTAAAAAATTATTTTTTTTTCATTATTAAAAAAATCGAAAAAAATAATTTTGTCAGCTACAAATCTTATAACTGATATTTGACACACTCTTACCTGTCCAATTGATCTGAAATTTTGCATACTTGTGTGAAGTCGGAGGCAATGCATGAATCAATTGACTGAATAAATAATTTAAAAAATTCATATATTACAAAAATTGAAAACCTAATTTATTTAATATTCGAAAATAAAATGAGAAATTCATTGCATATATGTAACATTGGAGACACTGGATTCTTTAGAAGCGTTGTCTTTAAAAAGTAAATTTTAAACTTATATTATTAGGTTAGATATTTTAGTATACCCAAATTTCTTTGTAAGCTCTAAATTTGCAGCCAATGTCTTTTTGTAGCTAGTATACTGCCAGAATCTTTTCTTGAGATTCAGAACACGATGGCAAGAGATGGAAAATACAATGGCAAAAATGATACATAGATATGAAGAATGGTCAACTTTCGGGTTTCTTTTAGAAGTTTGAAGAGAATAAAGGAAATAACTTGTGCAAATTGGGTTTGTATCCTTAACAACTGACTACTTATTTCATTGAGATCTTATACAGTCAGATCAAGCATAAAAAGTGTATTAAAATACAATATAGCGGTTTCAGTGGCGACGTGCCGTAGGCCTGTCGCCGCATCAGTATATCTTAATCATGAATTGATTACGATTCAAAAAAATCGGCCTGTCGACGATTCTTAACATTACAGAACATCCACAGCATGTTGCGGGCTTGAACTCGCAACTCACTGCTTCAAATATTCTGTGCTTAACCGCCCTTGCCGATTCTCACCAGAAACTGGCGCACATGCAGATCCGGGATCGACAACCCGCACCTCTCTGCTCCAATCTTGGTACTGGTATTCTGAACTTTAACCACTGGGCCACCCTACGCATTCGTTGCGAACACCGGAATTGCGAACTGATATCAGGTAGATCCTGCATAACAACACCTAGATTCCTCAAGTTGCATGTTAAAAGCATTAGAAACGTCCATATTACTTTTAGGCCGACTATGGAGTAGAAGTTTTCTTGTATTCGCGAAGTCGTTTATTAGTTGTCTGTCAGCTGATGTATATGCATGAACCCCCAGTAATTTGGTAAGATTTGCTTCATTAGTTTAAGGATTAGCTAAAACTGTGAATATTGTCATTATATTTAGATTTGTCGATTTATTTCTTATGCTATGTTTTGTACTGATTTCAGAAACCGGTCAAAATCACCTACAAAATCCGTGTATTCATTACTGTCCTCTACGACCTTAAAGACCTACAAGGAGAGTCTTTACATTGCATTTTAGTGAATGTCTCTAGACGCTCAATATTATTTCGCAATATTTTGGGTTTCGCAATGTTATTTAGCATCAGAGGGACATATTCAAGCATTTTTAAGCATATTTTTTCAAAAAAATTGATAATATATTGCGTAAGCGGGACGATATTGTGCTAGTTAGGGACTGCATTGCGCAATATTAGCACAGAGCGGCCTTAGCCGTTGTTCGAAGTACGCTTATACATTTAATTAATTTAGAAATAATTAAATTTAGTACTGGCTAAAACGTTTATTTATCCAACTTGTGTAGTTCAAATACCAACAATAATGCTTATCTTAAAAATATATATGCTAAACCATTTAAAGTTACTGGTATATGGGACAATTTTATACAAATATTATAATCTTCAGTTTACATGAATTTTTAAAAAATATTTCATAAGCAAATAGGTCCTGTTAATTTATCCTAATTTTTTTTCATTTAATCCAGAGCTGAGTGGTGTGACGCACATTTCAACACATAAGATGATGTTCCTGCAGAGATAAGTACAACTTCGAGATTAAACTGATCTGATGACCTGAATTATTTAAATCGATTTATACAAGATCAAATGAAAATATTTCAGTAGCTAATGAATATTTGTCTTTTATGTATAACTAATAGTTCCAATTGTCATTGGCTGTGATGGAAGCCGTCTTTCATTTCATGTGAATCCTCTTCACTCATTTCATGGTCATTTCGAGATATATAATTATTTCAACTATTGAAAGAACAAGAGTTTTCATCTGTTCAACTTCCTTGTTTCTGTCAATTTTGTATTATCCTCAGATAATTATTGGTTCATAACATAATCCACGCGCGTTTCTCGAAATTAGTTTTCGCAAATAAATGCTAACTACCGGCAGCTCCTGCACAAATATGATGGGGAAAAAGGCAATAGTTTCTCTCTGTGAATTGAAAAAATCTTCTCTTAAGAGTTGAATAAATAACATCTTTTCTCCCAGTCTTCTCTTCTTACTTCTCTCAATTGCTTCTTCTGTTCGGCAGCTCATCTATACCTGCGCTTGCCACTTAATTAAATCACATAAAAATATTATTCACGTAGAATTTTTTGTCACACAATTTTCCATGTTTCGCTTCTGTTGCAGTTATGTGCTAACGTTCCTTCGTGGACCATTTCGCCTGGAGTCTCATGAACAAAACTCGACTGTTCGGTACGATCAAGTATGAAGATCGAGATCAAGTCTGCCTTGACGCATGGAACAGCATTCCTAACTTGTCCTGAATGCTTCCTGCAGGGACAGTTATTAGGACAACGAAGACTATGCACTTCCTCATCGGAAGGAATTATCTCTGCTAAACGGGACACGTGCTTGTGAGAGTTGAAGGTCGTTCAGCTGCAAAACTTTGATAGTTCTAATGTTATAAAATCTTGAAAGTCTTACCTGTCACAGCTGTATTTATAACAAATTAATTATAAATCGATGTTTATTTTAGCACATATTTTGTTATTAGCCCTTTTTAAAATTTTTTGATTTCTCTGCCTAAAAATAAATAGAGCGGCAGTGTTCAGCGAACAAACTACAGACAATTTATCGGAAACTCGAAAAAGAAGGCTTTCTTCATGGTCACTACCTGCGCGCCAGTGATATCCTATGTACTTTCATGTATATAATTATAGTTTTGTAGGATTGACATAAAAATACTTTGCCTTCGCGTTATTTAATGATGTATTCATTATATAAAATATATTACTTAAAAAAAAAATATATTTAGCATCAGTTGTTGTTACGGTGTGGAGAACCCCCTACAGAAGTTGATACAACAATCACCAATGATCGACCCTCATTGAAATGCAAGTATATTGAAGGTTAAATCTTGATTTTAGACTCTTCTTTAAAATTTGATTAAAGTAGCCACAGCTTTCTCTTTTGGAAGATCACATCTGTATCTTCGTGTCCCGTTTAAAGTTGATAGTATGAAGGCATCTTTATTTATGCCACACTAAGTTGTGCCCATCCAACCTCAATGATGCCCTCTATCAAAAATAAAAGAAAGAAAACAACAATGCAGATTTTACCGCGAATACAATTATTTAAACGACGATTGACCTTTGGATGGCGAGACCTTGCTAGTCGTGGGCAGAGCGGCGTTCGTCGGGCAGCTTTATCCTCACCAGCCAGCCAGTCGACAGTTAGGTTAGGAAGGACAAGGTATTTCCTCCAGACTGACGTTTCCGTTGCCTTCGCTGGGGGTGAGCGTGCTAGCTTACATGAGGTGATCAGAAGCAATTATTTACATAAATAATGTCTTTATGTATACGGAAATGGATCCTCAATGGCAAGGCAATAAATCGGAAGTTTTAATGCTAATATAAGGTAACATGTTTCTTATAGATGACGGCACTATATGTGCACAAAAAAGATAAGCCCTTATAAAATTCAGGACAAGTCTGAGTCTGTCCCTGAGCGTGAGCAAATGTTCTCAAGAATAGACAACTTGGTAGCGGAGGGTAGTGCATTAATAAGAATGTGATATTTTCCTATTTCTATTTCTGAAAATCATGTAAGTTGAATCATTCACACCGTATCCGATGCAATTAAAAAAAACAGTTTTAATTCTCATATTACTATTCACTTTTCAAAACACCAATCTAAGTTGTACAGTCACAACGATAAATCAGAAATTTAATCACGGAACGAATACAATGAATGAATGATATAAAGGAATTTTGAAATGACTTAGCAACGTAAAAACTATAAAATATTTTAGAAAAATGTGTGTATCAATGCATAAATATGTATTAAAATTAAGTTACCGTCTTTTGTAGCATATAACTGATCGTGTCTTTGAGACTAGAAGTAATATTTAAGTTTTTTAACGACTTAATAATACGCTGCGCACTCTTTTCACGTCATATTTAAAAGTTTGTTATGCAATTAATAGAAGAAATATATGGAGATTATTTAACCAATAATGTTACAGATCGGGCTATATGATTACAAACAAAATGTCTGCTGCCAGTTCAGCAAGATGAAGTCTCACGCATCGAATTCATTGATCGTAAATTTTCAAACATGGGCGTCTGTCTTTGACCATGATGGTCTGTCAAGCTCATCAATGTGCTCCTATATTTGATATTATTACTTATAAAATAATGAACTTGTAATTAATTCTAGTAAAACGTAAAATATGCTTTTAGTTAAAACTCCAATTCGATACTTTTAGGTCGTTTTCTGGGCAGGTTTTGGGCGCAACTTATTTTTTTTGAAATAGCTTCAGCCTCGACCCAATCTACAAATTTAATAAGACAATATCAGGCTAACTTTAACGACATTGAAGTTCGTTAGCCAGTACTTTATATAAATAACACACAAATTAACAGATGGAAATTAATTTTAAGTGGTAAGCGAACCATTTCAGGAATTTCTTTCTTAAAACAGGTCCTAAGAAAAATTTTTCAAAAGTGAAGCTGGATGTGAGATCCACTTCATGATGTAATAAAATTACTGATACAATTTAATAAGTAAAAATTATTCACTCATGAAGCGATCGTATCCAGATTTCTTTTCATCAAGCGATCATATCCAGATTTCACATTCCACGCAAGACAAGAACCAGAAGCAAACCGCGTATACGCGATCCAGGGAAGGTCACATGCTCATGTCAATCAAACTTGTAAGGTAATTCAGGACGATGGCACATCTGAATGTCACTTCCTAGCACCACCTGTTAATGGGCTTACAGATGTGAGGAAGTTGAGTTGACTACCTCAATAAATCAGACGTGTCATGGATACGCAAGGGTTTAAGTGAGATGCTAAACGAAGATGCTTATAATAATGGTTAAAAACGTAGGTCAAGGTCCGCCTTTTCACCTAATTTGCAATTTTTGATGCGGTAAAAATGTGCGTATAGGCATTGATATCACTCTTCCACACGTGTGTGTCCGGGAATCCATAACTTTCTATGTGCGTGCACTCAGTGAAACAAGTGAAACTTATTCCAACTGTGACACACTTTAGATCTTTGTGTGCTTGACCCAGATTGGCCCGACAAAAGGGCGTATCAGTGCTACGTGCAGAACGTGTGTCACTGCGGGAACATGATACATTTAATTGCTGTCGGTGAGTCTAAAGATTACAGAGACAGATTATAATATACAGCGGAAGCGTTTAAGCCAAAAAGAAAATTGTTACAATTTTCATCGGAAGCGTGAAGATATTCGCATGTAATGTTATTTCCGTGCCATGCAAGAGATTTATTAAATATTGATTCGATTGTCTATATTTTTTAAATCATCAGAAGAATTAATTTCTTCAAGTTACCAATTTTCGGAAAAGAAAAAACGTAGTTGTAGTGAATCTGAAAGTCAAATTTTATTTTCTGACGAAATTTAGAGGCAATTTTATGGTTTAAATATTATTTAAACCATAATGCTGATTTAGGCCTTGCAACTTGAAATTTTTAGGTGCATAAATACAAACAAATATAATAATGAAACTCTTGAAATTCATGTCTAGTGCAGAATTTTAATTATTTCTATATAATCAAAAATTCTAGTCAGAGAAAACAAATGTGTTACAAACTGAACAGTGTTTCTAACTATTTTCATGATTTAGATAAAATTTTGATCTCTAAAAAGTGAATTTATTTTTACTAATCGATTAATTGAAATAATTTCCTACCTTAGAAACGTTTGCAAGGATAAACTAGACCCTATTTTGATGCACGCTCTATTTTACGACTTTCAAGTATCTGCCTTGCCACTTTACCCATGAAAAAGCATAACTTAATCTCGAAGGACATTTTAATTATATATAATATACATTATATATAAATATTTCTGCTGGTCTTCTACGATGTCGCTCGATTTCGCCTACACGTACACGTTACCTGCAGAGCTGAGGCGATAGCGGTGCACGTTGGCGAGGTCTACTTTGGAGGGGAGACGCTACTGTTTACCCAAACGTCTACCGAACACAAACTTTAGTAGACAGATTAAAACCTGGTGCCGCCTGTAAACATTGTAAAATTCTACCCGCCCCGACTATGTACACGATCTCGGGTGCGGCTTACATTGGGTTATAGGCACGCTATAATAGGTTAAAAATTGTATTCCTGAAAAAGATTGAATTAGTTGCCGTTTTGATGAAACTTGCGATTGTAAATAGTTAGTAGAATATAAGTTGTTTCTTGTCCATAATTTGAAACGTTTGCAAATATTGTGCAGTATTTGAAGTGTATCTACTCGTAGTTTCTCAATATGAATTTGGAGTTTAAATAATGCCTTAATTTTGTTACTCTACGCTGCTCCAGGCCACGTGTGTCCGGAGGTATTTTGATTACCTAACGCAATGCTCATTGTCAGTTTCTGGGCGTGAGTCAGTATCAGGAAGTCAGTGAGTACTGATAAGCCCTAAGATTTCAATAGAATTTTCTCCTATCGCAATACTCTAAGAATCGTTATGGAATTCTCAGCTTGACTTCAGGAATTGGAAGGACGTCTGGGGAATATCAGGACTCAGAAATATACAACAGATGAGATAGGATATTCCTCCGCGTAAACTGTATTTTGCTGCAAGGAGTTGACAAAATTGCATACAATATCGTGGTTTATATTCGTGTGAAGTTGAGGATAATTCATGAAAATTTAATTAGAGGGTTACATCGTTAATCTGCGCTGTTAATTCATATTAATTTTGATTTATATTGAATTTTGATTAATATTGAATTTTGAATGATATTTAATTTTGATTGATATATGATTTCGATTACTAAATAATTTTGACTGATGTATAATTTTGATTGATTTTGATTGTACTAAATGAAGTTTGGAAATTACTGGAGCATATTCTGAGATCGTCGGATTAAAACATATTGGAAAATGAGACAATGACGCTATGCCCAACTAATTGCATTCATGACCTTTAATGTTCATTCCTTGCTATTTATTATCGCCGAATGCTATTTCACTTCCGCATTAATATGAGCTGATAACTAGCATTTGTTAAACCGGAAGCATATTCCATATAAACTTACGCACCCGGCCAAATGAATGATTAAATTTGTATCCATTTCAAAATGCCACCATGGAGGAGGTCACCGTCCTATCTCAGGGTGCCCCGCTCGGCAAGGTCTTTCAGCGCTTGCAGTTTCCGAGAACTTTCGGTGAGTGCGACTCGGAGATCGGAAGGCTGGGCAGGAATTGTTTTCTCTGGCACGATCCTGTTACACAAACTAGTGTTGGCCTCAAGTTCTCGCGGCGTTGCTTCATCGTGCGGAACTCTTCCTTATATGTTAAGTCGAGTACATGCTGGTGGGTGCCAGTGTTCTGCCAGCAGTGTTGATGGGTGGATGTGCGCTCCTAGAGTCTTCTTCAGCTTGACTGAGACACCTACGTTGTATATTGTGTTCATTCGGGCCTACATAGAGTGCAACAACATCTAGCAGTCATCAACATAGAAGGCATCGTTTACTGCGAAAAAATTATTAATTGTGTCCCCAGGGATAACCTCATGCTTACAAAACTTATTCACATTGAAAGTTTGTATTAAGCTCATCACTTACTGAAATTTTAATAATACGAATCTACGAGGAACGTGATCGATATATGTAGGAAGCTTGAATTTGCTATAAAAAACTGGTATGTATTTACGAACAAATCTGTCGTCAAATCGCCAGTAATTTAAATGAAATTCGAATCGCAATTATATGACATCTTAATTGAATTTTCAATGAGACGATTACCATAAGTTTAATTTTCAGTGAATAAATTTATCAATTTGAGTTCAACAAAGCCGCTCCGCCACCCTTGAGATTTGACCCTAAAATGGCTTATATCGGTCGCGTCAGGTTAACTGATCGACGCATTCCTTTAGGCTAACAATGCCCTTTTGATTCAAGGTTAGATTCGAGGTAATATAAAATCCCTTTGAATCTGCCAACAATGTATTGTTCATTCATCATTAACTTATATTCTATTCAATTCGAGCTCCCGTTTTCTTGAAAGTCTATTTCGATCAGTAAAATAAAAAGGCTCACTGATCTTTTTCTCTTCAGAGCATTTATACTCACTCACTCTTAAACAATACTTTTCCTTCTTATACGCCCTTCTACCAAGCTCCAGTGACAAGATTTTAGCGCAATATATTTTTTTGAACAGCAACCTTGTCATGAGTCAGCTAAACATAAGGCACGGTCCCCATGAGGCAGCTGACAATGAGGCAGCTGACTATGAGGCTGTTGACCATCAGGCACAGCCACCATGAGGCAAGTGACTGTGAGTCGCGGTCACCATGTGGCAGTTGATCATGAGGCAGGAGGGGATGAGGCAACTGATTATGAGGCAGTTGACTATGCATGAGGCAGCTGATCATGAGGCAGCTGATTATGAGGCAGTTGGCCATGTGCCAGCTGATAGTGAGCCAGTTGGCCATGAGGCAGGTGACTATGTATGAGGCAGCTGATCATGAGGCAGGGTCAGCTCATTGAAGCCATGCTCATGAACTTTGTGCTGGAGCGAGGCCGAGGCCGTCCTAAGCTGCATTGCTTGCTGGTCATCCATAAACAACGAGTTATATTCACCGACGTAAGCTACGGGATTCGTAAGAACATGTCGTTGTTATTATTGCAATTATTAGATCGTATGTAGTTTCGCTATATGCGAACATGGACGGGAATTACGGTCATCGCAGAAATTGCGATTAATTTGAATAATTTAAATAACTCCTGCCATTGTAGCAACACGGATTGCGATGGTACCAATGGTACGATGGTACCAATGATAACAATGAGTGAGTTACTTTTATACTTTTTTTCTGCTCGTTGCTTTAGTTTTTTTGCTCTCGATTCCAACTTCCAACTTTTTTGCTCTCGATTCCAATAACAGTGAGTGAGTTGTTTTTATAATTTCTTTTTCTGCGCGTTGCTTTAGTTTTTTTGCTCTCGATTCCAACTGGATCTTGCGTGGGAATGTTGGGAACAAACTTAGAGGCGGGCTTCACTTACATGCTGACTCATTATTTTGTGAATAACCTGATACATTAAAACGCATACGAACCTATTCAAGTCGAATTTATAGAGAAGTAAGAAATAAATAACATAGAATATAGTATGTTAGTTTTTCGAATGCTATAGTATTACCAGGTATTGATTCATAATTCATCAGGTATTGCTTTGATTTCTTCATGTCAAAATTATGGATTAGTAGAAAGAAAGTAAAGTAGAATATACTTGAGAAGAGTTCATATAATGCTATAGAATTACCTGCTGTTGATTGATAACATTTGTGGAACTTGTCAGGTAGACCTTTTTAATTCGATCATTCGATCGCTAACATTGTGTCAATAGAAGGTAATTCAATAGATTTCTGCTCTAATTTTTGTCATGAGTCTACCAAACATTAATTTTTGAAATGAAAATACAATGGCGAGCAATTGAATTTACAGGTTGTTTTCATGAGTCTGATCAGTTAAAGTTCAGGATGACAATTTTGGTTCGATTGAAAATATTTTCGCTGACCGATATGGAACCCCAATTAAAGTCGCTGTCATCAGGCCAATAGGAAATCAAATTTAACAAAATAAATTATTGTTAGGTTTTGCTGCTAGCTCAGGAACAAGCATTCGATAATTCTTGCTTAGGTGGAGTGCTCACTTAAAGTTTACAGGTTCATCTTAAGGTCGAAGGTTTGCCAACAGGTCGTAGGTCCACCGGAAGATGGAATGTTTACCCAAGGAACGTTCGTCCGCTTGAAAATTTTTGTAATTCTGTCATTGTGGTTGTGGCTGGTAAATTAAATAAAGAACCTGAATGAAGATTCAGGCCGACATCAAATGACATAATTTTTGACCGACATCTAATGACATAATTTTCAGTTTCGTCGGTAATTTGAAGCGAGCCTGTCCCTTTCCCCGACAAACCTGTTTCTCTGCAGTGTTGCTGAGGAGGCAGTGCACCGAAGATGAGGAAGTGAAAGTGGAAGAGCGTCGTGCGTGAAAGGGAAAGTGATCACTTCTAAGCCTGTGTCACTGCAGCGCTCCGTAAACAAATTAATGTTGTCTGGCATGAAAACGGCAACGAATACACCAGCTTTACATAGCCTCTGAGTTTCTAGAGCCCAAAATAATCTTACCTGACAACATTTTAAACGAAAAACTGGCACAAGAAACACAGTATCAAATTCTTCCTACTTCCATTCAGTTTTATTTATAGATCAAACTGAGCTCACGTTTATTTCTCAAACAGTTCTCTCGAAGTCATCTTAACAGCATCAATTTCAGGTGAGAGCCCTTACGACTTCTTCAGAGAATGTCAAATTAGTCTTCTGCATAACTTCTCCATTGTGAATTATTCTACGATGGATTATCCTTTTTCACAATGATAATGAGAATTATATCTTGATATATTTACGTTCATCGTAAAACTTACAACCGTCATATCAGGGACCGTTGAGAGAAACGGTACGTGAAGGATAGTTCTCAAGATGGCGTGGTAGTTACCGGGAGCTCGGAAGTGGCGTCGTAGCTTCCTGCTTCTTAAGCGCTTTTGGACGGACGCCCACAGGGCAAAAAACGACTGCTTGCACGTCGGGCAGGAAATGCCGCGTCTCATCACTTAGACATTGATCGGGCAAGCCTGCCTCAGACACGTCAAGAAAAACGACTGCTTGCAGGTCTCGCAGGAACTGTCGTGTCTTTTTATTTGAATCTTGATCGGGCAAGGGTGACTTATAGGCGTCAAGAAAAACGACTGCTTCACCGCGGGCAGGAACTGTCATAACATAACTTAGTGATGTCGGCGCTGAAGTGTAGGCCTGATGTGGCCTGTCGCCGATTCTTTCACTTTTCGTGCCTTGTTCACAGAAGATCTAAAATCGTGTCATTTGACCGGAGCTTTTCACGACTGACGATAGTTTGAAATAGCTACTAGACTTCCACCGGGTTCGATATGGTGCTAGGCATTTCAAGTCTGAACATATATTTTTCCATAGCTTTATCTAGTCTTTTCTTGAACGCGTTCATACTTGGAGCGCCAACGATGTCATCGGGGAGGCTGTTCCACATGTCGGTGATTCTGTCGAGTCGCATCACTTGGCTCATGATCGGGCAAGGTTGCCTTAAAAACGTCAAGTTATTCAAGGCAAAGTGATTAATTTTTCTTCTTCAATTATTAACACAAAACATAAATTTTCCACAGCATAATCCTGCAAGAATTTTTTAGAGCAATGCATGCATAGTAATTATCTTAATTCACTACTTTTTATAAAAAAACTTGCAATGTACCTACTACAAGTGAGCTTAGGTCTTCGACAAAGTTAATGAACAGATACGATCTTCGCACATGTTAGATACGAGAACATTTATTGTTAATGCATAATTGTTATCAAATGTTTCTCCATGTCTCAATCACACCCCAAATGTCACTTAAACGTTAATTACTTTAAGATTATTGCGACAGAGTTAGTCTATGTCCGCTTATCCGCCCTTGCTCCATAAATTCCATCCATCGCTGCAGCGGAATCTGAACTTCAACTTTGCTCTTTTATAATTCATTAAAAACTTGAGTTTTATAAATATAATTTCGGTTTCTACAACAAATTTTAGATAATTCGTGACGAGCCAACGTGTAAATATCAAACAATTTACGGTAAAAGAACTATCTCGATACATGAAACAGCAAATGTGTGGATTTTAATATGAAATAAAGTTTTCCCTCGACCAGGTTAAGACAAGATTTTGTATCCGAACTATTAAGTAGTTTTATTTGTGGCTGAAGATATATTTGCGAGAGGGATCTTTTTAGTTATTATATCAACGGGAGTTTTTATTTAAAGAATAGCGTCATACCAATCTTCGTTCAAACCGAACGTATATCATCATTATTGACTATGCATTAAAAATAGTAGTATTATATCCACGATTTAATGTAGTACATCGTTTATCTTCCGTGCAATCCTGAAGGCGGTAAGATCTGGATAAGTGCCCGCAATATTTTTTACCGAGCGCGCGTTCTGAACTTCCTGACTCAATAGCCCGAGGAGGCGAACAAAATTTGTTCCGGCTGGAAATGAAGGATTTTTTTTTTTTTTGCAACATCCCATACAAATCCAGGCATTTTCTGTTCCTCGTCAATCTTCTTCGCCTCCGGAAATTCTTTTGCAGATCACCAGAATTCGAATTTTTTAGCTGTTACTGAAATTTTCAGGTTGGCGTTAGCATAACATGAATTCGTTTTGGTCATCGAGAGTCAAATCTATTCAGAACAATAACAGTTTTTGTAAAAACTCCTTTTAACTGAAGCTGCTCAACTAGACAGCAGATGAAAACGATAAAGGCAAGTGTTTGTGGAAAGGCAAACAAAAAGTAAGAGGGAACAAGAGAGGAAAAGAGAGGAGAAGAGAGGTACACACGCAAGCGGAAGGGCCCAGGTACAAGCAGGCGCCAGAGAGGCCGTGACCTTCCGAAGGAGTCGTCAGACGTGAGCTAAATTTTAAACTAATTTGTGAAGTGCGTTTTGCGTTTCATGTCTTTTCGGTACACGATTAACGCGTATTGCTGATGATAAACTCTAACAGCAGTAACTATTTAAACTATTGGTTTTAAGTTTTCAATGTAATTTGCTCATACATTAAAACAGTTATTTTATATTGTTAATATATACAATTAATTGCCATTTTATTTTTTAAGCATGATTTATTGTCTCGTCAACAATCCGTATAACATCAGTCAGGCTGGCACACGGTATGCTTATCATCAAACTTGATCACCTTGATGATAAAAGTTGGTTGTATTTGCAACAGATCATCATTGCAATATTTTTGATGAAGGTGCAAAAAATTTAGCTACGTCTTAGTGAATTTTATTCCATCAAATAACTTAATCAAATAAACTTAATCCCAATTCATAGATTTCCAATGAAACGTTTCAAGTACCCAGACCAAAGTACATGCAATTTCAAGTGCCCACACCAAAGTACATGCAATTTCAAGTGCCCACACCAAAGTACATGTTATTTCCAGCCTTGGTACTCACTGCGACGTACCAAGGTGCCACATGTCAGTGCCACGGGGCACTCTTTGGCACCACCGCGGCCTTGCGCGGCACTGAGCTTGCGGCTCACGTTCACGGACTCGCTTCCTCAGGCATCGAGGGAGGTCGCGTATACGATGTTAATTATGGCTGCCACTGCATTCAAACAATAAGTATCAAAATGGACACGTATGCGTATATTGGATTATTACATTCAAGCAAGAACGAATATAAAATGAATAGACGTCGGAAGACTAGGATATGAAAAAACGTTTGGGGGGCGTCCTCGGCTTGTAAATCAACCTTCACTCAATGTTACACACAAGTATTATTTTTTACTCGTATGAATTCTTTGAAGCTTATACTAAGAACAATGAAGGTACAAAATGCTTAAAAAGTCTTGAAGCGTGTTTATATATTTAATTTGACATAATCGAAACTATTTAGTTTAAGCTACCATGATGGCAATGCATTTCATTTGCTATATAATTAACTTAATGTTTGTAGTACATTAAAAATTGGATTTATTTTAATTCGATTCAATTGCGACTGAAGTTATTATTATTATACGTGGGTCAGCACAATACAGACCGCTGGATTCTGTACAAATTCTCGTGCAGTCAACTTTTAATTTATTCAATGTTTTTTTTTTCAGCAGGCTTGGAACTTTTTAATATACGCAGGCAGTGCAAACAAAGTTGGTACGGTGAGGGAAAGCTGTGACCCACGCTGGTCGGTCCATTAGCATAGAACCATTAAAACTGGCGGACCCTCCGGCCTATGGTTTTTACCTAAAACGAAGGCCATGGTGGGTAAAATAATTACTCATAATAAAAATGCCATGTTCTTCAAAAATAATAAAATTTTTATTATCGACTCCTCTTTCGAACATAGACTGGAGTCTGGAGAATGCCCGAGAATGCCCATTGCCCATATTAATTATGAATAGCAAGATCGTACTATGTTTTGTGTGCAACATATGAATAATATTTAATAGTAGTTCATTAATGAATGAAATAATTTATAAATTTATAATTTGAATAATTATAATTTTAATTAATAATTAACTATAGATAGCAAGATTTTATTATGTTTTGTGTGCAACATTTGAATATTTTGTATTAATAGTTCATTAATGAATGAAATTACGCTGTCGGTGATATCCCGATTACAAAAATGAGATTGGCATGAGGCCATATTTTTCGCGCATAAATATTTTTGCGTGATAATTTTTTCAACATCAGGCTTCTTACATTTGGGTATTCGTGTACTGTTTTTTCCGTAAGATGGTTTTGTATTAAAATTTTTCGCGAATCTGGGGTTTCATGCATTGAAATATTCCGGTATTTCGTTCATAGTTTTTTTCGCGCATATAAGCTTTTGAATTATGGATTTTCATAGAGTTCATTCATTCTCGAAATTTACGTTAATCAGAATTTCCATGAAGTTAAGTATTTGGATCAGGGTTGCGGGTTTCGTACATCAGCATGTTTTTTTATACTAAAGCTCATGTATATATACCTCTATCGAAATGAAATTTATTTGTAAGGTTCATTATTCCACAACATTTTATCAACTACAAATATGAATATAATGATGATCAAACATGAAATGTGGGGATGGGTCTGTTCGCAGCCCCCAAACCTTCCCTCTGGTGCACCAGCGTCCTCGCTCTGCGGTGTCGCAACCCTCGCACGTAAACGAAGACGATCTCGAGGGAAAAATTTCCAACCTTACGTAACCCTGCGCACTTAAAATGTTCAAAGTTTGAACAATGAATTGATAAATTGGAGCCGTAATGTTCGCTGTATCACGCGCCGAGATTAGCTCGGAGTTTCGCTTGTCGCACGTAATAGTGATGGTTTTCCTGCTCAGATTTCATGCTCAATAAAATACATGGCTATTGTTCGATAAATTTAGAGGCGTGGTACTATACTGCTAGATCGTGATTCAATTATTTCGATCCAATTATTCTGTTTAATTGGTTAAAGTGCATTGCGCATGATTGGATTTCTGCACGGATATTGCTTAATCGTGCGTTTCATCGAATAAAATAGAAAGGAAATTCTTTTGTAGATTACTTTTTTTTCAACAGAAGAGTTTATAGATTTCATGGATTTTGTTGCTGGATGTTGTTTCAATAATTTTGTTTGTTTAGAAAGAACCATTTGTTGTCTGCAAACACTAATGATTTATATTTTTTACAGATATTGTGTCAATATTTGTTTAATGAATTCCGATAGAATTACCGATGTGTTAGCAGTAAACTGAGTTCATGTCACATCGAATTTTCAGAATCACATTAAAACAACTGAGTGTGTTCTGAAATAAATCAAAGTTGATTGAAAATCACTGATTTCTATCGAAAGTGTTGAACAATTTTGCACTATAAACATAATTTTTTATATATAAGACAAATTATAATCGCATTTTCACGTACGGAAGATACAAGCTGATCCTGCCCAGTTTGCGTCCGCAGCGACCGACAACATGGGTAGAAAAAATTCCACGTGAGTGCGTAAATTTAGTGCTGATCTGAGTTTAGAATTTGAATAGCTTTCAACTTGAACACTTTGTAGACCCATAACAATAATATTGATTAGGCTTTATTTGCAGCACCTCATTTAGACCCATAATAATGTTAATTATCATAATTTATTTGCAGTAACTCAAGCATAGTGTTAGTGAACACGTCATTCTGACACGAGAAGAATGTTAGTGAGCACATCATTCTGGCATGAGAGGAATGTTAGTGAACACATCATTCTGGCATGAAAGGAATGTTAGTGAACACATCATTCTGACACGAGAAGAATGTTAGTGAGCACATCATTCTGGCATGAGAGGAATGTTAGTGAACACATCATTCTGGCATGAGAGGAATGTTAGTGAACACATCATTCTGACATGAGAGTAATGTTAGTGAATACATCATTCTGGAATGAGTGGAATATTAGTGAACACATCATTCTGACACAAGAGGAATGTTAGTGAACACATCATTCTGCCATGAGAAGAGCGCTATCGCATACAAATCTTGTACTATGGTAATTTTGCAGCGACCGACAACATGGGTAGAAAAAATTCCACGTGAGTGCGTAAATTTATTGTTGATCTGAGTTTAGAATTTGAATAGCTTTTAACTTTCACACTTTGTAGACCAATAACAGTGATATTGATTAGACTTTATTTGCAGTTACTCAAACATAGAGTTAGGGAACACATCATTCTGGCTATGAGAAGAGCGCTCTCGAATACAAATCTTGTACTATGGTAATCTAAATGTATACTGCATGTGTAATAAATTCATTTTATTGGCAATTTTCTTATTAGTTTTTTCCATTAGATCGAACAATATTTTTCGATTGCACTGGTAAATCGAAAATCAGCCTACCGATGGACATTTTCATTTCTTCACCAACGTTTCGAATGTATCACTCATTCATTATCTATCTATTGAAAAAACTAAAAAGAAAATTGCCAATAAAATGAATTCTCTGGTCTTCAATGAAACCTGCTTGAAGGAACAAATTTTGCCAACCTATACCAGTATAATAAATTGTGTATCTTTATATATGACATAATTTTAATTGATCCGCTGATCGTTTTATTCGGATAGTTATGTTGTTTCTAATAGTGGAAGTGATATAATAGTTAAAATTACAAATTAAGACATTCAAACATTCATCATTTCTTTGCAAATTTTCTTTTAAAATCAACATGGACATGTGAACAAAAAAAAATTGGCTTCACTAACGAAGTATTTAAATTGTTTAAGACACGATCCTTAATTGCCTGGAAGTTAACCTAAAGTTCAGTCAAATACCTGCATTGGAATTAATCGTAAAGGTATCGACAACAGAACTGATTGGAAAAAATTTATCTCCATGAACTTTCCACACATCGCCGGCCAATATCTGATTGTGTGAAGGTCAGCTAGATGTCACTGAGCTTGCTCTTTTAGTTCAATTAATTGCATTGAAATTTCTTGCGGACGATAAATTTGTCACACGTGATAGTCACAACATTCTATAAGATGAAATTTAAAAATTATTATTCACTTAGAATTTGATATTTGATATAATCCTAACTAATATTGCAACCTCTTTAGCCAAATTCGGGAAATTTGACGGTAATTTTAATTAAAAGTGCTTAATTCTTATTACGATTATCTTCACTGGCATCAGGAAGAAGATCCTGGACCCGGAGAGCGGAAGCATTGAGGTAGAATCTGAAGGAAGTTTCAGCAGCAAAAGTCGCCTACAGGAAAAGCTACAGTCGCTGATGCCAGTCAGAAAGCTCGGTCATGTAAATTTCAGCGACCACTTCATCACAGCTTCTCGGCTACAACACGAGGAACCCATCACCCAAAAGCCATCCATCACAAACTCACAGCACACACAAGACACTAACAAGTCTTGGTCATGTCTTAAGCCATTCAAGCGCCAGATGACGTGGCTGAACAACAACGCGTCGTACGTCTTTTTCTTGGCCTGTTTTGTGGCAGCGAACGCCGTGCTTTTTGGCCTACGAATTTGGCAATATAGGCATGCCTACGTCATGGAAATGATGGCGAGGGCTTTCGGTGAGTAATATGTTCGATTATTCATGTTCTCTATTGTGATCCTCTGAATTATCAGATTTCGAAATCACTCAAAGATCTTTAATTTGGTCGAAAAACGTTATGAGATTTGGAGAAGTTGTAATCCATGTGGAATAAAATTTACAATTTAAATTAATCGATTATTATTTTTTAACATTGTAAACCTAATAATCGGTGCACAGGACAATGCTTGAACCTGAACTGTGCGCTGCTGCTGTCGCTGATCTTACGTCGCAGCATCACGCGCCTGCGCAACTCCAAGCTCGGCGCTGTCCTGCCCTGCGACCGACATGTTCACCTCCACAAGATGGCCGGCTGGGCAGTGTTCATGTGTTCACTTCTGCACACTATGTTCCATGTCTGCAATTTAGGTCAGTTTAAATTGAGACTGATAAAATTTAGTTTTCAGATAGCTTAATCTGCATGGAAAGAATTCCGTTTATTCAGAATTCATTTCGAATAAACGCTACCCTATAGCGGCAGAACCGCCGTCCAATTATACGCAGCCAGTAAATAAAGATAATTTTTCAGCCCATAAATTCTACCAGTGATATATTTCAGTTCCACCCAGGACAGCTGTCCTATGTAATATAATAATATGATTAAATTGTATTTAGAATTTTCTTCTGAAGATAATAATATACTATCTGATACTCACTACTATCGATAACACTATCTGAAACTCACAGTGAAAGTATCAGAAGAGACTGGCATTAGCTTCTGGAGTTACATGCTGGAGACGCGACACGGCATTGGCTGGATCTGGGGTCTTGCTAACCAGAGCGGCATCCTGCTCCTTGTGATGCTTTTCGTGATCGTTACCTTCAGCCATCGATGCATCAGGAAATCGGGATATTTTGAGGTGTGTACACGAAAGACACTCAAGAAAATACTGATTTAAAGCCTGCAGTTTTCCATGTTAAATATTGTTTATATACCGTTTGCTGTCACTGTTAGCTAGAAGAACAAAATAGAAAACAAAGAACTCTGTTCGCAGCAAGAAAACTAAGCAAAAAATTTTTACCGGAAATTCAATGTTTTAACATTTAAATTCACGAAACATAAATGCATCATTACAAGTCAACTTCGTTATACAGGAAAAAAAAGATTAGCGACAAATTTGTTGTTATCACTACGCCTTAGTAACAAATTGAATGTCATTTATTTCTAAAAACACCCATACCATTGACACCCTCAACCTGAATCAACTGTATCGCAGGTGTTCTACTTCACGCACCTGCTCTCCCTGCCCTTCTGGGTGCTGATGGTAGTTCACGGACCGCGCTTCTGGATGTGGCTTTTGGTGCCTGGGACTGCGTTCGTGGCCGAAGCCTGTGTCCGCGTCATGCAAGTGTATTCTGACCGCGGCCGCACCTCTGTCGTCGCGGTCGAAGAGCTTCCGTCACAGGTAGGGACTTATTGATCTACCAGTGATCTTCTTATAACCTAAGAAAAACGATATCAAATGATATTGTAGCGCAACAGATAAGTTATATGTATGTTGAAGGGGCTCCCAATTATAAATAATTTTTTAATAAATATTAGGGCCTCAAGTTACATTAAAAATTGATGAACGATTCTTATCCCTTACAATAATAAGTTATACAACCCATGCAAAGTTTTCCCAAAGCTCAAGCCACAAGAAACTGCTCGATATCGTCAGAATATTCAGTTATCAGTCATATTACGACAGGAGTAGTGACATCGTAGTGACGGGATGAGCTTTAATTTAAAGCAAACTATTAAAACCTCTGATCATATTCCCCTTATCCCCAACATCTTATACGAATATAAGATGTTTCTTATAAAAATTTTATTTGCACCGTGCAAATTGCTAATTTTAACTTGGTCACTGCCCACAGGTGATGAAATTGACTATCCAACGGCCCCAAGAGTTCGAATTCAGGGCTGGAGAATACGTCTACCTCAACGTCCCCTCTGTTGCCAAGCATGAGTGGCATCCCTTCACGATATCGTCCGCTCCTGAGCAGGAAGGTTAGTTGAAAGAAGGGTTAATGTTAAACGATGGGTTTTTTATGTGATGCAAAATTCGAGGTTGCAGGCCCCATCAACGTCAGTTGTTTTTCCAATGACATAGACTGCCATTTACTGTGGAATGAATACACAGGTGCGTAATGAACAAATTTAAAATTGAAAAATTTTGTGTCGATATTTTTTTTATAAATTGTATCGTTATAACTGTTTTTGAGCAGGAACCTTCACAGTCCACGTGCGTTCAGTGGGAGGTTGGACGCAACGACTGCTGGATCTCCTCCGAGACGCTCCTCAGAAGCAGCTGCATCCTTCCCTTCTGGAGCAGTACGGCTTAGTTGGGTCCCAAAGACTCCAGACAAAATCTTGCAGTTCCGGCAGCCTTAACGGTGATAATTCATCTATCATGGAAGGCAAGCTGGATTCTGGCAGTTTCGCCATTGACAAACGCACCGACAGCTCATCGTTTGAGAACCTATCGAGTCGTTACTATGCGAACCTCATTGAATTTAACCGCAAAGCCAGCAACTGCGGCATACAGCCTGCAGTGCTGCTTCTTGAGAACGAAATAAAAGCCCAGAACTCCGGCCTCAACTCGAGAACTAGGAAAAGATCCAGCAGCCTCAGCTCCTTGCACAACGCTGGTTCCGAGGTCGGCCAATGGACTCCCAGGCTACTCGACTCAGCCAACACCTCGACCACGGGCAGCCTAACTAGCCTGCAGAATTTAGACTTGGCTTTTCAGCCGCGACTCTGCAACTCGAAGCCCTCTTACTCGAGTTCACCAAACGTCCTCCAGCAGAAACACAGTCATCAGTTCCGAATGGGACCTGCCACCAGTATACAGCCTGTAGAAGTGCGTATTATTGAACGTATCTTTAATCTAATTTAAGATGCTACTTACACTTCAGTGACTACAAAGCTATTTAACAGCTCTACTCCTGCCATATTTTCTCAGATAGAGCATATTAAAGGTGTCATGTATTACTCTCCTTAACATTGATACAAAATTAGAAAAGCGTTAATTTCAGTCTAGTTTTCCTGTACATTTCTTCAAGTTTATATTTATTTTTTTTTTACTCAGACCTGAGAACATAAAATATTAAATTTGTTAATCCCGTGAATAAAATAATAAATTTAAAACATTTTATCTATTTTCACAGGTTTTATTGAATTTATTAGCAAACAGTTCCACTTGGTGCAGAACTTGAAATAATTCCTCATATTGTTATTTTACAGAAATATTATAATATTTTACAGAAATATCATAAAGAAAATTCACGGCTCAATCAATGTTTTATAAAATTCATCGTCTAAAGATGTGCCAAATTTTTTGCTTCTGTGACACCTGCATCCCTCTCAGATCATTGACTCAGTCCCAACATGACGCATGACCGGAACAGATGCATAACAATATATTCCTGCCTCTTTGAGGTTAGGATTCCTATAAAATGCACGACAACCAATTCCATCTCTTTTCATCCAAGGAATGGGTTTTTAAAATTGAAAGTGATGACCCCCTCCTCTTTTAATGGGATAAATATATTCCTCCTTACTATCGTGTTTGATACGCGCTGTGTTCAAAACATGCCAAGACCTACGAGCCACGGCTGCTATATCGCGTAGACAGGGCACTTGTATGGCGGCTATTTCCGTACTGTTGCCCTCACGACTTGTGAGCAGCAGTACTATCGTGAGGCGTTTGAGCCCTCACGACTTGTGAGCAGCAGTACTATCGTGAGGCGTTTGAGCCCTCACGACTTGTGAGCAGCAGTACTATCGTGAGGCGTTTGAGCACTCACGACTTGTGAGCAGCAGTACTATCGTGAGCCCTTTAAGCTCTCAGAACCTATGAGGAGCAGCACTATCACGAGACGCTTGAATACTTGGCACGACGTCACGTTAGGGACTCTTGAGTAAAATTGCTGAGTTGAACGACGTGGAATTCATTGGCATGACATTTGTTTAAAGTACACGAGACCTTAACTTGGACTCAAAGCTAAACTGTACACAAATTTGAACAATTTGTTCCTGCCTCTAATCATACAGAAAAAGGGATACAAGTCTAATTGCATTATGATTTTACACAGGTATTTATGTGCAGGTAATAGCTGTGTGATGAAGAACAAGTAATAGCATTGTATAGTTGTACAGCTATTTGTTAACAGGTAATAGCAGGGTGATGTCGTGTAGGTAATTGTTGACATGATAACTGTAGGGTAATGTTGTGCAGGTAATTACATGGTAATGTTGTGCAGGTATTCGTGGATGGACCGTACGGGACGCCGTCTTCGTCCATCACGAAGGTGGCCCACGCGGTGCTCATCGGGGCAGGCATCGGCATCACGCCCTTCGCGTCTGTCCTCCAGAGCATCATGCACAGGTCACTAAAGAATATATCAATGAATTATATTCATTGTTATATTCATACTGAAGAATTACATACCAATATATATAGGTCGGATTATACTTAGGAATTAAATTCACGCTTTTTATTATTTTTAAAGTAGGACCCTGTGACCCCAAAGCGTGGAACCATTATTTAGTACGTTAATCAACAGAGATAATGCAGATGTTCCATCCGACAATTCTCTGTGAAACTGTTATATAAAATTTTATTATTGGACCTTGCCCAACAGTCGTGCTTATTTCTGTGATTTTTTTGTTGTGCGAAATAATCTTTTCAAATTATGTGTGTTTTGGATATTAAATAATAAATTTAAAAAGTTTGAATGCTTTAATAATTTGAATTTATCTTTGAAAGTTTTTTTATTTTTTATCGATATTAAATTATACTCGTGCAGATACCGTGCCGCGAAGGTGCCATGTCCGCACTGCAACGTCGCTAGCTGCGTCATGCTGCCCACTACACTCAAGAAACTCAGACGAGTGAGACTCGCGGCATGAATTTTTGTCTAATTATAAAATAAATTAATATTAATTATAATTAATATATTAGGATTTGATATTGCTATTAATTGAACAAGCCAGAAAATCTTTACCAAATTGTGCTCAAAGTAGTCACTCAGTAAAAATAATAATTGTATACTAACAAATGTAGTTACAATAATTAGTACGAAGTAATTTAACTGCTTTATGATCAGAGGCTATTTATCTGCTTTATTTTATCGAAGCCGCGCAAAAAAAAATTTAAATGTGTGCTGCTTTGCTGAAAAATACAAAAAATTTTAAAAATTCGATTTCGGATGGTTGGACCAGTGTTAATAATTAAAGAATGCTGTCCCAATATACCCAGATACTCATAGAAATGCATGCTCTCATATCAGTTTTTACATCCAAGCGTTAATATTTTCCTCATAAATGATTCAAATGGAAAATAATTAATAAAAAACGACATTATTTGAGTCTAAACGAGTCTAAACGTAAGAGATAACGAAGCCAATACCTGAATTAAAATACGTCATTGGTGTGGGTGATAAGAAATCGGCCAGATTGATTGTAATTAAAAAACTTCAATCCAACTGTCCTTGCGTTCGAGGTTTTCTTCGCGCTGGTCACAATCAGCTTATTAAGGAAAATTTTGAAAATGCCATCAACTTCTATTTCACGATTTTTTGTTGGTTGCAGGTAGACTTTGTGTGGGTGAACAGAGACATCAGTCACTTCGAATGGTTCTTGGAGATGCTGGGGTCCCTAGAGAGTGAACAGCAGCAGTCAGGAGCAGCGATGGAGAAGTTCTTACAGCTGCAGCTCTACAACACCGGCGACCTGCCTCTGCAGTCGACCCTGCCGTTCGCTGCCGCAGTCCGTCAGGGGAGGCCAGACTGGGACACTGTAAGTCACCAGACCAGATGCAATATATTGCTTTTATTAACTCACAATTGAGCATAATTCTTGAAAAATCAAAACCTTGATGATATTTTTGCGTCGGAAAAATACATGAAGATTATCGGAATACGAATAGATTATTGTTTAATTTCCTGAAGATTAGAACACGCCATAGTAATCTTGAATGAACTACCATAAAAACCGGTCTATTTAAGGCATTTTGCATTGCCTTTATGCATTGCCATTCATTGCATTGCCCTTTTGCATTGCCTTTCATGCAAAGTCTGCTCTATTTCATCTTATATAAAATTGCATTCATCGTTACTCTGTGTTCGGTACAAGTCTCAGACGTGTCGTTAACACGTCCCGTGTCGCAGGTATTCAGCGGCATCCGCAGCGCCGCAGGCAAGAGGGAGAAAGTGTGTGTGTTCTACTGTGGTCCCCCAGCCCTCGCTCCAGTCCTCAAACAGATGTGCATAAAATACAGACTCGAATTCCGCAGAGAAATGTTTTGAGTCGTGTTCTCTATTTATTTTTGCAATATTATTACGTATTATATCTATCTTTGGTGCGCTGTGCACCTGATTTTAAGTAATGTACAAAGCATTGAAGTATTTATGTCATTGTCTTTATTACATTATATTTTGTGTCATTTCTTAATACATGGCAATTTATTTATACAGCAAAGTGCTGCCTTATTTACTTATTTAACTACAAATATATGATGCATATTGTAACGTGATGGTTTACAGACTGCTCTGACTCCGAAACGTTTTCTCTTATAAGAAATGGCGAACTTCTTGGCGATATTATTTGCTTTTAAATCCCTGGTAAATTTGCGATTTAAGCAACCAAATAATCTTAATGCTATGCGTACTTCATTATATGATATGTTGAACATGACAAATCAAACGTCCCTCATAGTGTTTAAAACAATAGGAATAATTTTGATATAAAATTTATATAATACGTGAATACAGAGCAGTTTAACTTGTACATTGCTGTGATGGAACCCTTTCAAAAGAGCCAGGTTATTGCCTCGAACTGATGCTGGAGAACTCAACTTCTCCCCAAAATTGGGGAAACGCAAGTAAAATTTACATGTATGAACGTTAAGAGTTATATCCGCACTTTCCTTTGAGTAAATTGGGGAAGAAACCTCTGGTTATCCTCTTCTATGTGCAAGCAAGGCTGGGGAGGTAGACGAGGCATTACGGCTTGTATTTAAAATAACTCAGTAGTACTCACTGCAGTGAGTGGCAGAGAGCGCATTTTCTCGTCGACGAAAACTTGAGGTCACGCACGGACGGACGGACAGACAGACAGACAGACAGACGGACGGACGGACATGGCGAGCACAACAGTGCATTTTTTCCATAAATGAGAAAATGCGCTAAAAATAAAGTCGGTATTGTTTGTGTTAGTGTTCTGTGAAGCAACGACGAAGTAAAACCGTCTCAAAAAGTATACTTTTATTACAATTTTATAAAAAGGTCTATTTATGAGATATTTAATTAATTATTTATCGACTAGGGAGAATATATATGAATTGTGTGCGGTTAAAAACACTGGTCTATTTCCATTAATACTTGGAAGAATGCCGACACTCATGTATGTATTTTAACTTCACTCACATTATTCCTTTAATCTATATCCTTAAATTATTTTTAATTTTATGATTATTTAAAAATGAATATATTAACTGTTGTTTCATTGGCACTCTCCTTAATTTTGGGTCGAAATAAATAGTTTTCTGACGATTTAATAGAATTACCCGTGGAATAATTTTATTACTTTGGTACCATTTTAACTTAATGATAAAACTGTACACAATTACAGATTATGCTGTTCTCAACAGCGTAATTAATAACATTCTTTAGTGAATTACTGAGAGAGCGACTATAGTCTGATCAACTCGCATAAAAATGTAAGAAATTATCTGACAGAAAACCAAAATTTTCCGAAAACATCTCCGGAAAAAGTAAACTTGGTAATTACCTGACATGGGCACAATCGAATATTATAAGGGCTTCGTCGTTATAACGTCACTGGTTTTTAAGTGCGTTCATTTTGTAGCCTAAAACGACAATTATTTTGAAGCTATTTCAAACCGATGTCAGTTTTGGACAGTTCTAGTCAAGTGGCAAGTTTTAAATCTCTTGGTAAAAAGGCCTGAAAGTTTAAGAATAGGCGAAAGACCACACCAGGCCTATTCTTCAGCGATGAAAATACTATGATGTTGTGTTATGTAGATCCCGTACACACATTTAATAGCCACGGTTGACATGGTATCAACATCCGGCACCAAAACGGTATTTGAATAATATGGATTAGAATTTGGGGTGAAAATGAAATTTTTGTTTAAAATTTGTGTGCTTTTAGCAAAAACGGCATTGAAATGATCTGAATGAGAATGTGTGGGGAAAATGAAATGAAATGAAATTAGCAATTGAACTCGTTTCAATTGTAATTCGAGTATAACGAGGTTCAGGTATTAACCCTACAAGACACACATTAATGGTCACTTTCAAGCATTAGCCGAAAATATAACGAACTAAGCGATAGAGTACCTAAATTTTAACGTCGATTGCTGCTAATTTTTAAATCATGAAACAAAGCGCTTGAAATTGAGTGGCTCATTTCGGAGCGAGCGAACGCTCATGTCTTGTAAAAACTATACAAGAAAATGAATTCGTTTAGATTGTTTAAAAATCTGTAAATGGGGGATCAAGGAAGCCGACGTTTTGAGGTTGATGTGTAAGTTTAAAAATTAACATAAAAACAGGGATCTCAATTAAAACATGCATTGATGCAATGCATGTAACATTACTTAGGATTTAAGATACACAGCATACATTAAGATAAATGTTGATTTATTTGCTAAATTTAGTGGATACACATTCTTATAAATTACTGACTCGCAAACTGGAGAACTCTTTGCCATGTTAAGCGACACTAAACATTGTAGAGCTACTTCGAAGTGCTTAGTGTCTGTGACGTATTTAGCATACCAACAGGACACTTCGTAGTGCATAGTGCTACTTCGTAGTGCTAGTGCCCTATTTAGCATACGGGCCAACGTAATAAAAAATTTGCTAACCATAATTCCCTAAAATTTAGTTACATCGTACATTATAAATAACAATTTTATCGGGTGTGAGTGAATCATACTTGCCATTCCTTGTCCGAAATTTTACATAATTTCCAGATGAAAATATAATTCATCATTTTTATAATAACAGAGGAGATGAAAATATAATTTCCACCTTACAATGTGTGTTCGTCAGCGAAGCTCACAAACAGACGCACAGGCGAGTGCCAAAACGTTTGATAAACACATCGTATCGTAAATATTCGAGCATACGAATCAACGCCCATCTTCGCGGATACTTTACTTAATATTCGTCTCCAAAATCAACATGATCTGCTGTATTGAATATCATATATTTTTGTTCGGTATAATTGAAGATGAATTTCTGCCCTATTTAATCCGAAGTTGTGAATTAGAGTGGGACCCCAAAAAAAAAAAGAAATATAGATGAAATAAATAATTTATATTGACAGCGCTTTGAAAAAATCGGTTCAATTGTCTAATGATCATTATCGAGAGAAGAGCGCCAAGCTTATCGAGATTACGGACGGTCAAGGGAAGGTGATTTTTCCCTCACAGAGACACGTCGCCCTGCAATGTTTGCGTCTGATGATGCCCTTCCTCGTCCTGGTGTCACAGAGCCACCCTTTGAAGGTCTTGGCCAGATCCTTGCAGTTGACCCACAGGTCGCCGTAGGGACAAGCGTTCGTGCAGAGCTTGTCCGCCTTACAGTGCCCTGGACAAGCTGAGCACGACGTCCCGTTCTCGTACGGGTGGCCGATTGCTTGCATGTGGTTGCCGCTGCAAATGTAAAAAGATGTATGATTATACTGTATGATAAAATTTTGAAATAAAAGACGTTTGATTGTTGATTGCAAGAGATAGCTATAAATTATTTGATTGCGTAGAAGAGTTTTATAATTAGAAGAGTTCTGCTAATTAAGTGATGTACATTAATCAAATTAATAGGAATACATTTCCATTGGCATTAATTAAAAGTAGTTTTCTTTACCGTGGACGAAAATTGGGACCGGGCTGAACGGTCGCTTGAGAATGTTTAAATAGCTAATTAAAAAAATCATTTGACACACTTTAGTACATTCCGTGCTAATCCTTATCATATAACAGGAAATAAATAGAAACTTTTTACCACAAACGAAAATTAGGACCAAGCTATTATAATTATGTTGCATAGTAATGTTATGAACGTAAATTAAGACAATCGACAAACTTGAGGGCATTATCCGGCCACTCCGTTAATCCTTATCACAGTTTTACGAGATTCAGTTCTTACATTGGGCAGTAATTACAGACGTAGTTGTAGAAGGGTCTCGGTTTAGCGTCCTTACAGAAAGCAAGCCCGCAGCCCAACTGATGACTTGCGTGCCACACGAGCTGCGTGTAATGACCAACCACGAACAAATCGTTCTTGTCGGAACCGTACGTGAAGTTGTCGCGCTCAAGCCACCAGGTTTTGACGCCGAAAAACCTGAAGAAAATCACTCAGAACATGGACGAAAATGTTCTCGGAGAATTTAGGTAGGCTGTATAGATTAAATTTTGAGACCCTCTAGATTTTATTCTTTCATATATAAATAGATTAGTTCTATTGAGTAAATAAGGTTCTTTAGAACACTAGAAGTAGGTTACCTGTTCACTTCGCTGTACTTAAACACTTAAAAAAACTTACCTTTAACTTTACTTTAGCATAAACAAATAAAAATCTTAAAAAACACGTTTTCTTAACGGACAAAAAAGAAAAACATTCACTCTTACATAACATTAATGTTATGTAGAATGTTATGTAATGTTATGTAAGAGTTAATGTTTTCTTTTTGTCTGTTAAAAAAACGTGGTTTTTAAAAGTTTTTATTTGTTTTAATTCATTGTTTTTAGTTTTGTAACCACCACAAAAACGTGGTTTTTAAATGTGTTTTTTTTATTTATTCATTTTCTACCTTTTAGTTTAGCAATTTTAGCGATTCAAATCATTTTACAGGGTTGGCAACTCTGGATATTCGACAAAAAAAACTTGATTCCCAAACTGAATTTATAGGGTTTTTTTAATAAAAAAATAAAAAACAACAATTTTAAACTTATTACTTCTGATTCCCAAACTGGTTGTTATTAATAGTTTGCAGATAATTTCTTTCCAATGGATGTGTTTCGTTGAAGATAAAACAAGAAGGATAAGGGAAATGGACTCATATTTCTGTCTGATACCTAACAACGGATATTTTATTCACGGTACTGACCACGGCACTTGCTGGGTGCTGACGAAAATGCACCACACTCACGGAACTGACCACGGCACCTGCTGAGTGCTCACGAAGATGCACCACACTCACGGCACTGACCACGGCACCTGGTGGGTGCTCAGGAAGATGCACCACACTCACGGAACTGACCACGGCACTTGCTGGGTGCTCACGAAGATACACCACACTCACGGTACTGACCACGGCACCTGCTGGGTGCTCACGAAGGTGCACCACACTCACGGTACTGACCACGGCACCTGCTGAGTGCTGACGAAGATACACCACACTCACGGTACTGACCACGGCACCTGCTGGGTGCTCACGAAGATGCACCACACTCACGGTACTGACCACGGCACCTGCTGGGTGCTCACGAAGATGTTCTGGCCGCAAGGGCCGTAGCCGCGCACGGTGCGCCCCGCGTTGTCGTCATGCACCAGCAACTGACAGGCAGACGCCCAGCGCTGAGCGTCGCGTGCCGCCTCCCGCGACCAGCTCTGGCCGAGTGAGAAAAAGGATGGAGGTTGATAACTAATGTAGGGTATACATGGATTACTTAAATTTAAAAAAAGAGCTGAGTTTGGAAGATGAGCGGTTGAAAAAAATTATGTCCAAAGCAGGGTTGGTAACTAATGCAGGGTACATATATATTAATCAAATTTAAAAAAAATATTCATGGTATTATGGAATAGGACATAGAAAGATTCTATGTGCCCTCTGCCCTTCAAGTGAGACGTAAAATTAGCAGAGTACTATGAATGAATTAGTATTTATTTACGAGGAAAACTAGAATAATAAAAAAGAAAAAATATACCATGGCGAGCATGTTCGTAGCCGGAGGCTGGACTCTTGTCCTGAAGAAGTTGTGGTACTGCACGAGCTTGCGTCTGATGCGCAGTCGCCGGGGCGTTAGAGAGCGCAGCTGTTCGAGATATATAGAGTATAGAGTCCTGTCGAGATATATAGAGTATAGAGTCCTGTCGAGATATACAGAGTATAGAGTCCTGTCGAGATATAGAGTATAGAGTCCTGTCGAGATATATAGAGTATAGAGTCGTGTCGAGATACATAGAGTATAGAGTCCTGTCGAGATATATAGAGTATAGAGTCCTGTCGAGATATATGGAGTATAGAGTCGTGTCGAGATAAATAGAGTATAGAGTCCTATCGAGATATATAGAGTATAGAGTCCTGTCAAGATATATAGAGTGTAGAGTCCTGTCGAGACATGTAGGGTATAGACTTCTGTCAAAATATATAGAGTAAAGAGTCCTGTCGACATATGTAACAGGACTGTAAAAATATTGAGTATTAGAGAGTAGTTCTTCTTGTTTAATCAAAGCAGAAGATACATTGAACCATTTTACTAATATTGACCTAATAATTATAGAAATTTCCGATGTTTTTCACTCTTTAAGACGCGTAAATTTAATTTATTATTTACGACCGCCATTTCCATTTCGTGTTTCAAGATTAATTTGTATAGTAATTTAGTAGTACAAGGTAAAGCTAGATAGGCAACTTACGTCTGTCGCTCCTCCAGGTCGTGGAGAGCTGCACGGCGGAGGCTAGGCACAGCAACAAAAGCTGCATTTGCGCTGCGTTCAGCCTCATCGCTGCGTAATGTCTTTGTCAGAGTCAATGATGAGTAATGTCTATGTCAGAGGCAATTATGAGTAATGTCTATGTTAGAGTCAATTATAAGTAATGTCTATGTCAGAGGCAATGATGAGTAATATCTATGTCAGAGTAAATTATGAGTAATGTCTATGTCAGGGTCAATGATGAGTAATGTCTATGTCAGGGTCAATGATGAGTACAGTCTATGTCAGGGTAAATGATGAGTAATGTCTATGTCAGAGTCAATGATGAGTAATGTCTATGTCAGGGTAAATGATGAGTAATGTCTATGTAAGGGTCAATGATTATGAGTAATGTCTATGTCAGAGTCAAATGAGTAATGTCTATGTCAGGGTCAATGATGAGTAATGTCTATGTCAGAGTAAATGATGAATAATATCTATGTCAGGGTAAATGATGAGTAATGTCTATGTCAGAGTCAATGATGAGTAATGTCTATGTCAGAGGCAATGATGAGTAATGTCTATGTCAGAGTAAATTATGAGTAATGTCTATGTCAGAGGCAATGATGAGTAATGTCTATGTCATGTTTCGTGTCTATGTCAGATTCCGAGTCTCTGTCAGGGTCAATGTCTATGCGGAGGTCAGTAATGAGTGAATGGCAAATGTTTATGTGAGGCTCACTTATGTGAGGTTCACATGTGAATTTCAGTGTCTATGTCACGGTCAGTAACTTGTAATGTCTAACCGTATTTCTCAATAATTATTCATTGGTACAATTCGGTTTAATTGTTTCATACTTCGGCATCAGTCTCGAATACTTCGATGTGAAATAAGTATTAGAATTTTTTAATGTATTTAATCAAACTCTGAATTATTGAACTAGAAATAAATACCTAAATCTGCGTTCGCCGGAAAATTACTGGTCAAAGTCGAAATTAATTTTATAATTTAAAATTTTCTGCTTATTCTGTGTGAACAAAATCAAACCGAGAAATAAATTCATTTGCGATATTTAATTATTGTTTTGTCAAAATTTGGCACAAGATTCCGTATTTATAATTACGTGATACGCGCTCATGAGTTTTGATACATCTCAGAGGAAAAATTTATAATTGATTAATCTATTAGAAACTAATTTAAAAACCTTGCAAATAAATTGTAGTGTATTCAACGTTCATTTTAATAATTTGTGTTGAGATACGAAAAGTTCAATCGGTGAAATTATCAATACGATGCTATTTTGCGAATCAGCTCAGAATTGGTTCATGTTTTAAGGATATGTCGCAATTGTGTAATTTTTCAATGTAATTGCAATTAACGTGGCAGTAGATCTGTGGAAGCGTAGAAAATGACACAGTGATTACCTATGCAGGTTAGAATTTTCTCCAGCTTTATTTTCCTTTTGAAATTATTCGCATCTTTAGGAAATACATAGAATCATTTAGTGAAAAAATTCATCTAAATCAAATACTTTTCACTCATACTTATTTTTATCGCGTATTCGAGAAGAAACTGCAAAAAATATTTTCTAGGATACCTGACCTACAATTGTGGTTGGACACGTCGTGTGCCATCATTGCACAGGGTTTGGCTCTTCTCATGCGTTTCTAAGCCTAGATTGGAGGAAATTAAGCCTCTCCCCACGGCCTAGATCAGCGTGAAGCTCAAGGTTTCACTGCAGCATTGCCTTCATTGCGGTAATAAACACACCTGAAAGACTTGGGCAACTGCATGGCCAAGGAAACCACTCACGATTAACTGCAAGTGTATGTTGATTTATACACTCAAGGAAAATAAATAGGTCATTTTGTCCAAATAATGACACACTTTCTTCGAGTACACTGATAAGCACTCTCGCTGCGCTAAATTTAGTCAGACAGATCCATGCAATGGCGAATAGTGCTTCATTATTTGGACAAAGTTTTACTCATTTCTCTGAGTGTATACCGCGCTAATGTATGCAGACTTCCAATTTATTCAAAATATATACACGACAAATAGTTATTTAGACCCAGGAACTTTGCACAAGCTAAGGGGATTTTCTTCCTTTGTTGTGCGTACTCGGAATTACGTTTTTAGTTCTGAATACATTTCCTGCAAACGTGAAGAGACTTATGGAGTGGCACTCAAGTACGACTTCCTTCCTAAACTCTATTCGAACTCTATTGGGAAATAGCTAATGTAAATATATTTAAAGCTGCGCATAGAAGTCTAAGGAGCGTAGGAGTGTGCTAGCAGAGGACAGACTCGCCCAACTATTAACCTCAGCGAACAGCAACGGAACCCAATTAAAAATTGCAGGTGGCCAGGGTCAGAAGGCAGTCCGATGCCTTCGACTTTCCTCACTATGAGGCGGGTGCTTTCCTTTACGGCAGCAAAAAATCGTTATCTTGTATAAAATAAGTGGCAGTTACATGGTTTGAAAAGAATATAACGATACTGAGAATAATCATCATTCCTATTTCATGAGGGAATCGGGAGATCAAACTATAGTCATATAAATATCCCTGATGTAAGCTATCAATGATTTAAACTGTTGAACAAACGATAAATGAATGGTGTTTGATTTATCAATAAAAAGGGGTATACATAATGAACTCTAGCAGCCTGATCATATTGAAAAATTGTCATGTTCTTGTAAATCCCAATGTCAGAGGAATAATAAGATTTATCACCAACTTATGCTCCCATAATTTCCAGGTCAACGACGTCTTCAGTTAAGGGCAATTAGGATTCAGCGGACGTCAATTTGCACTTGTTGCGCTGGCGACAATAACATATGGCTTGCTGTCAGCAACACGAAGCCGATAATGGTGATGTGGGTGTTTTTGGGTGTGTTAATTGTGAGTGTGTTGTGGGTGTTTTGTTGGTGTTTTGTGGGTGTTTTGTCGGTGTGCTGTTGGTGGCAATTAAGTGGCTTACGTAGAAGCAGTGCATCGCTTCTTCAGGTGCCACTGGACGGAGCTTACGCACAGGTACGCAGTCTTGCGTTATCCGTTATTGATGAGTATTCGTATTTTAGCCCCTTCACTGGGCATTCGTATTCATTTATTAGTTGCATATTTATTTATTCATATGAAAAGTCATCGAGCCTGCCAATTTTACTATTTTTCTTATTTAAATACTGTGAATAGTTTTATCCTTCCTCGGAATAGATTTCTAAGGCAAGTATCCTAATTAAAAACAGAAAAGATCAGCGCTGTAAATACACCTATTATTATATGTATACGTAGATAAATGCTATGAAACTTTCGTCTGGTGCGTCAAAAGCGTACAAAGGAATGATTTAATACGTAGACTTAAATTTCTTCTTCATACCTTACCGGCACCAGCCTTTAATATTTACAAGCGGTGTTGTATTTAGAGCTGATCTAACATGAAGACCCAAGTCGATAAAAACTGCGTATAAAAACCCGGGCGACAACCCTGAACATGAGAAGCGTTTTAAAGTGGACCTTAAATAGATCTTCAATGGTCAAGTTAACTCAAAAGACGCAATAGCATTGATTTGATTGCATTTCTGAGCGGCAACTAATAAATTACTGCAAGTTGGCGCTGCTAAATAGCGTTTAAAAAACAATCCAATCTTGTAGGCTGTGCAATTTCTGCAAAATAGATGATCTAAAATCCCTTCATATCTTCTATAATCACGCACATGTCAATCACGATTTGAACGGAATTGAAAGCAGCGAGTTTTTTTATTTCTTGTCGGCCAGGAATCGATTAAATTAAATTGATTGTATTTATCGGCAGGAGTATACATTAAACTTCATAGCATCTTTAAAAGTACATTATAGGCAGCGCAGCAACAATGTGCTCTACAAAAATCTTTTCGGCACACTAATTTGAACAAAGATCCCAAAAACATAATACAGGGCACAACATCGTATAGAGTACAGTTCATTCATCACATTGGACCAATAAGAGTTTAATTAGATTATACTAAGAGTACTTAGCTACATTTATTTGATAACATTTTTTAATATTTTCTTAAGAGAGCTAAGTTTTTGAAAAAATTAGTGTTAATTTTTATTTGATTTTATGGATGAAATAAAATCGGGCCAGAAATTTGTGATTCGTGGTTTGCCCATAATACTAAAATTTAGTATTTCTGAAGACTTAAAGCCACATCGTGCAAGCTTTGGTATGACATTGGGTGGTTAAAATAATAACTTTCTTCGTTGCCATGAGAAATTGCGCTCGAATGTGATCACGCTTGGCATTTTTTTGAACTAGCAATCGAAAAGGAATAATAATTCTGAATATCAACACTAAGAAAACGAAATAACTAAATTGAAGACTCGTGTATGTATGATAATATTTCACTCAGAAATGCAATTACATCTAAAAACATGCGAGTAAAAGCTCATTTGTCCTTCAATAAAATAAATTTCTGAGAATCACCACTTTCATTCTTCGGCATTGAACATCTTTGAATCAACTTCATTGGGGAAAATTCACGAGAAAAAAAAGCAATCATGAAGCTATTTCGCTTCAACGTCCGTTCAATAAAATTATGGGCAAAAAGCCATTTTTCTGATCTCTTGTGAACAAGTCACAAACATTAAGAAAAATCGCCGGTAGAACAAACATGGCATATTATTTAGCGCGGACACAATCCTACTACCATACTAAACTAAAATAAATAACAAAATAAACTAAAAACTGAACTAAAAAACCTAAACTAAAATAAAATGTCGGCGGCACAAGAAAGCTTGCCATGAAGATCTTATGTAGACAATTGACCAGACACTTACATGCCCCGCTGCCTCATCTCGTGGCGTCACAGTAAGTAACGGCTTCATCTGAGACCGCGTGGAGCCGCACCCGCTTCCTCCATCACACCACAAGCAGACAAAATTATGTTTTCAGTACGTCTTTTATTGTATTTTTTACAGGTGCATACTGAAAATAGGTAGTTTTATATGTATAGTAATATTAATGTTTTGTTAAAAATAATGCCAGTTTTATTGAGGACTTCTTTTGAGTTTAATCTCTCAAGCTTTCTGATAAGAGGTACAGTAATAGGTTCAATGTGTCTTAAAATTTGTCCAAATGAAAGATGCGATAAATCCTGCGACGCGTTTCGCTCATCAATGTTAATGTTGAAATTATTTAGAATGTGGATTCGAGCAGACATCAATCAGCAGACAATGTGAGCGAAACTTTGAAAAACAGATGTTGTGTAGCCATGATATTCCCCCGATATAATCAAGCTTTGTAAGCAGTACAAGTGTTGTGAGGATAAAAGCGCAACTTTCTCCGTGCAGAAGAAGAATACATAAAAAATAACTTCTGTTATAAGTAAATTGAAAACCGTACTGCAATGAATATCTAACCAAAAAGAATGAAAATCCAAATAAAAAATCAATAAATAATAGGTCATACGTAAATACTTTTGTCGGATTGGGTATACTTCACGTAAAAAGAATCATTTACGGTAGGGTAAAATCCGATTAAATGATGATAATTTTTTGAAAAAATCGCAGTGCGGAAACAATTGGCAAAAAACCTACAACATTTTCAGCGTTGTATAGTTTCGAATGCAGATGTAAAGGGAAGCTCGCCAATAAAATAGCTGGTCAGGACAATGGTTCCTCCAGACACGAGAAACCCAATACGCCCAGAACCTGTTCTGCATAACAGGCGCTACCGGGTCTCCAAGCCACATTGTGTGTCGCACATAAATCAATTTATACTTGCATTGATAAATGATGAACCCATTTGAGGTAAAAATATATAAACTTTATTTTTTAACGTTTGTAGACTATAAGGGCACGTATGAGTTCGCAGGATCAGCATCGGCAATAGAGTTTCAGGAACTTAAAGTTCATAAGAACCAAAAGTCATTCAGAAGATTTCACATGAGCAATTCTCACCGTACGACACAAACTTTAATTTATAAATATAATCGGTAAGGCTAAACACACAGGGTTGGACGTAGAGAAAGCTTCACTGGCGCAAACGGTGTAATTCACTCAATTGTGATGAGTTATACGAAAATATTTCCACAGGAATACCGCGATAACAATCGATGTCCAATATTCTGATGGTATTTCACATGCCGGTGTACCCACTCAGAAATACCATTGCATAACCATATGAAAGTTTTCAAAATCAACACTAGAAATATTTTTTACAACTATTAAACGTATCACTAATAATCTCCTTCCTTTCACAATAGCTATATATGAAAAAAGTTAATTTAATAAAAAATTTTGAAAAGATTTACACTGCTTGAGGTAAGAAAGGCAGTCAGCGTCCTCGAGCCCTGCACTCCGACCCAGACTGCGCGTAGCTCGGCAACTGAGGCACCCACGACGCGTCTGTGGTCTTTGTAGGACTCGTCTGTGACAGGCGTACGACCACTGAATCCTGCGGTGACTGCAGGCGACGAGGGAACGCTGGCAGGCGATGAGGGAACGCTTGCAAGCGATGAGGGAACACTTGCAGGCGATGAGGGAACGCTTGCAGGCGATGAGGGAACGCTTGCAGGCGATGAGGGAACGCTTGCAGGCGATGAGGGAACGCTTGCAGGCGACGAGGGAACGCTGGCAGGCGATGAGGGAACGCTTGCAGGCGATGAGGGAACGCTTGCAGGCGATGAGGGAACGCTTGCCGCTGTCTCAGAAGTCAGCAACTGGACTTCCATATATGTTATCGTAAGCACACAGGTGAGAAAATCATATTAACTGCAGACTCCTATAATAATTAGTACTATGAGGAGCTGTTGATCATTTTAGGTTGAGAATTCATGTATTGATTTCTATTTCTCTGCTTCTACTGCTATGTGCACCTGCCCATTTTTCCGAGAGTACTGTTGCACCACCTGGTCAGGAACTGAACGCATGATAAACCAAATCTGACAAACTAGACATAATATTGCGGACTGAATATGCATTTCAATACTTCTAATAATTATCGCTGGTCTTCATATTTTTGAATGCTTACGACAATAAAGACCACGAGGAGAAGTCTTATATAAAGGATCGTGAGCGCAGCTTCTTGGGATAAAAAAAAAATCCGTGAGGATTTTGATTGATCAAGTGATCACTCAAGCGGTACAAATTATTATATTATCGTAACTTTGAAAAATGGGCAAGCATCGTAGATGCGGCACCGCAAAACTACGGAAAATCAAGCGAAGCTTTAACTGTGTTTAGTTCATAAGTAACTTGGAATGAACTACAGCGCAACCAGGCAAATGTTGATATTCATGACACGGGGCCGTACGAATGCATGAGGTTAAAAACGCGAGGGCGTCTGAGTACATGAAGAAAGAGACTGAACCCTTTAAATAATCAATAGCAATCTTATACACTGATGCCACCAGTAGGTATCTGAATACATATACGTATTTTGGTTCACATTCTTCATGTGACAGAAATTCAATGCCAGTCCACAGCACTAGACGAATAAATTAATTTTTTTCTGCTTAATTTTTTTTCTGGTAACGTATTTGGCGAAGTCTTTAATGATTAATCAGTAAAGCTTCTGTTTATTGTCATGATAAGTATCCTGCATGGCTCGCGGCACGCACGTTTAATAAAGTATGTACAAGACACGTAAATCAGATATCGAACAACAGCAGCGGTAAAGACTCCCATACAAGTGACCTTTGCCGCAGCTATTTATGATGCATTCGAGATACGCGCTATTCCTCTCGCGCAGGTGCGTTGTCGGTGAGTTCCGCTATCGCAGCTTAAACTTTACTTTATGTTTAAAAATGTCGCAGGATCAAGTCTGAAGTCTATTTTTTTAACACTAAGTTCATCTTAGAGGAAGTTTAGGATAATATGAGAATGTAAATTTTTTGCAATCCCCAAATAAATAATAAATGCCATTATATATCGTAAATTTACCTAGAAATAAATAAATTTAAGGAGTGGCAAGTAGACAAAAACGCCCTTCTAGCTGAGTTTCGTTACAGGGCATTTTTGTTGACACAGTCACCGCCCACCAATGAACGATCGTCGAGGTCCAGACGCTTCCTGTACAACGCAAGACCTCGCGTCGCCTGCCTTATAATTCATTAGTATCCTGCCACACGCGTCTCCGGAATACGAGCTGCCGCAGGGTTAGGTAACTGTGCCTTTTTTTGAGGAAGTGTGAACAGCTGGAGCCCGCACGCTACTAGCATGAACAGCTGGAGCCTGCACGCTACTAGCATGAACAGCTGGAGCTCGCACGCTACTAGCATGAACAGCTGGAGCCTGCACGCTGCTAGCATGAACGGCTGGAGCTCGCACGCTACTAGCATGAACAGCTGGGGCTCGCACGCTACCAGCATGAACAGGTGGGGCTCGAACGCTACTAGCATGAACAGGTGGGGGCTCGCACGCTACCAGCATGAACAGCTGGGGCTCGAACGCTACTAGCATGAAGAGCTGGGGCGCGCACGCTACCAGCATGAACAGCTGGGGCTCGCACGCTACTAGCATGAACAGCTGGGGCTCGCACGCTACCAGCATGAACAGCTGGGGCTCGCACGCTTCTAGCATGAACGGCTGGGACATGCACGCTACCGCTTTCTGTCCCTGTCGGGAGTTTTTGACTAAATGCTAGAAGGATCTCGCGAGAGAAAGTTGAGCACTCCTTGAGCCAACGATTGGCTGGATGCAGTTTATTTAGCAAGTGAGTGGGCTCATTGTGAATAGGCTTCACGATTTAGTCGTTATGTGCGTTACAAGTCGTCAATAGTTATAGATTATGTTCGAGTTTGCATTATAATTTTCCGAAAAACTAATTAATTTTAGACTGCCATATCTTTTAGAACTTCAATTTTACGAGAACTCAGTCAAATTCAATTCCGAATTACGTTATCTATATCTCCAAGTTCGTGCGACTATAAGTATCCCAAAAATTCTAACGTACTCAAAGATTCTCATACGACCAGATAAAATTACTGCGAAACTTTGAAATACAGACGTTGTGCAACCATGCTATTCCCCGTTAATAAATTAAAATACAGGAATTAAGCATAGTTTGGTTGATGACAGGTGGAAATGCAGAGCACAGACTTTCAGTTTCATGCCTTCAGAATTCATAATCATATCTTCAGAAAATTAGATTCACTAAAGAATAAATTTCGGGTTTCTAGCGCGAATGAAAGTTTTGATATTCGGGCGGGCTTCTTTTTCACTGTATAACAGCAGCTCATGCAAGCGCCTGTAGTTCCACAATTTCTTTTTAACGCAGTATCTATTTATTATAATTTATAAGTGCAGCGACATTGAAAGCTAGAAAAGAAAAAAGGTTGGAAAGCCTACACTTTCTTGGACGATCAGTGTATTAGAACGTGAAAACGCCTGAAATTGTGAACAGGGAAACGTCAAATTATCCTCGCGTATTACACCGACGTTTTAACAATAAAATTTCCCAATCCAAAACACAAATAGTCTACCTGATGACTTCGTGAATTCAGTGGGCGTATGGAAGTTCAACCGATAGTTAAAGGATTCTCCCCCATATTGGTTTTCGTTTGGTTATACAAACAGCGAGAGTAGTATAGTATTCGTTTCAAGAACCATTTAAAAATGTAAATTTGAATTCAAAATTGAAAATATAAAATATACTAAATTAAGTTGACAAAAAGGGCTAAGAATACATACCTAACCCTTATTCATAATACAATTATTAAACATTAAAAAAATCAACGAATAAACAAATCAAAATTTTTACATAAAATTATTGCGCTTTCAACTAGATTACTGTACAATCATTCCTCCTAATTGATCGTGAACAAGGTTTGGAAAAGATTTAAAAAACATTTTTGTTCAAAAGATTTATTAACATATCTACATTTAATACCTAGCTTAGGTACATTACATTTAATTACACAGTAATTAGTTCAAGGGAATAACCGTGCTTATCAAACATGGAAAACTGAAGCTCCACAGCAAATACTCACTATTCACAAAATCGTCATGAAACCAAAATCATCATTCATAGTGTCTTTGCAACATGAAATTTCTAAGTTTTATTAATCGAAACTTCATCAAATTTATCAGGAAGAAAAACTGATGTGGGGTAAACAGACAATGAGCTTATTAAAAATGATGGCACATACATATAATATTACAAAATTATGGCATCGATGAAATTTATTACAGGAAGAAATTCAATATTTATAAATTAACATTCATACATAGACATCAGCTTAGCACAATAGTTCAATGATCAGGATTGATACCTTGCCTAAATCTTTAAATCGAAATCACAATTTTATTCCGGAGCTCACAGAACACCTAAATTTATGACTAAATAATGGCAATTATAAATGTTAAGATAGTTTTCTTTCAATAAACCATAGTTACTACCTATCATCTTGTTGCTGGGAGGAAGCATATGCTCTCAGTTCTCTGGCAATGTCAGCTTGCGTGTTGAGCATTGCAATATTCTCCATTTTCCGCTGTTGCTGTCTTTCAATGTCCCTCACAACCCCAGCATGAAGTCTATTCCTGTTGGATTCATAGAATTTTAGACAGCAATGTTTAAGAGTATGTATGTTTAATGAGCTCATTAGAGTAAAAAAAAAAAACACTAAAAACATACCTACCAATCTGTTGTAGCCTTCAACATCATTCATACAAAATGAAGCAAAAAATAAAATAAGGTACAAAGTTATCCTGAGTCATGACATTTCATGCAATAGGTACCTACCCAAAGTTTCTATCTACCCATAAATGGGCATGATTCTTATAGATTTATAGCTAGTCATATGGAGAACCAAATATACAAAAATTATCACAAGAATTAGGTTTAAGAAGATGAGAATTGCCATGAGAATTAGGTCTCAGATTATGAGAATGTTATATTAATGTCATTAAACCATACACCAATTGCTGGTTATTGGCAGCTCAACAATCAAGGATTTTTCAAAATTTCAATCTGAGCAAAAAAAAAAAAAAACATTTTTTCCCCAAACATTAAAGCCATCATAATTAAAGATAATCTAATAAATGATTACCATTGTTTTCAATTATCTCAGATTGACAACAATTTTAAGCAACACATAAAGATAAATTTACAAAATTTTGGCATGTAAAAGAGGCTTCATATGTAATTTTCAGTATATATTGAATCTATTGATAAAAATAAAAGGCAATAATTTTACTGCTCAATTCTACTATTTGAGATGTTTTATAGTTTTTGCTCTATGTGTTTGGTATCATAGGGCACTCATCAGAAATTCAGGCAAAAACCACCCATGAATTAGACAGAATTGCTTATGCCTTTTGACAATCATAATTTCACCCGTCGTTCTTCAGGCAATTGCTTTATTCTCTTTATAGAAATTAAAAGAAATAAGAATTTTGACTGGAACATGAGAAAATTATTAATGAAATGATTGTTACTACCTATAACTTCAGAAAAACTTTCTAATGTTTCAAATTAGCTGGACATAAAATAGAAAATCACAGAATAATTCTAATTAACAATTATTAAAGTTAGAAAGATTGGGCAGAAATTTCTAAAAAATTATAAATAAAATGAAAGTTTTATATATACATTACGAAAATTGCATTTAAAAATGCATTATTATTTGATTTTATACTGCAGAACTTAGCAGCAGAAGTTGGAGAAGAGCGATACGAGTCTCCATATAAATGGGCATTTTTGTCTCATTAATAATTTAATAGGTGTCTCCTGCTTGATTTTTCTGTATGGCCACTAGTACTGTCTACATATTGCAATGCAGCCAGGCAGCAGCCAGCAGGCTCTGCCCATCACAGTCCATGGGGGACCATGCCATTGCCACATGCAGAGCTGGGCAGCGCTACTTGGAAATGTAGCGGCGCTACCGCTACCGCTACATGCTCTAAATGTAGCGGGCGCTACCGCTACCGCTACACCCACTAGATTGTAACGGGCGCTACCGCTACCGCTACAGTAAAATGTAGCGCGCTACATTAGCCGCTACAATGGCCAAAATTATTAGAAATCTCTAAATATTTATTGTTCTGCTATTGGGATTTACTCATGAACATTTAATGATAATAAAACATTTTTAAAACATATCAATGCAACTTTATTGCAATTAACTTAACCGAACTAGTATGGTTTACCCCAGGGTTAGATACAGTAAATAAAAGTTGCAGTTATTTTTATGTTTTACCTTCCCTACATGGATGTGAACTTTAATCTACCAATCTTAGAAATTATCCACATATACATATAAATATCAGTCTTTTTTGGATATATATGTGGATTATTTTTGAGATTGGTAGATTAAAGTAGACATCCATGTAGGGAAGGAGAAACATAAAAATAACTGTGTAAAAATAACTGTAAGCAAACTGAAAGATGAAAAAAACCTGTAAGTGGTAACTGGTAACAACTTAACAAGTAACAACTAACATGTTGACACTAGTAACAGGCTGAGGTTGACAACATTACACCGAAATCTTTCGTACGGTTTTATTCTGTAATTTATATTATGTATGTATCATGCTGGTTTTTAAATAATATTTAATACTATTAAGGGGACCGGCTACCCTAAAAATCGGAAATTTTGGCTTTACCGTTTTCTTGACTCATTTTGTAGCTGCTGAAAAGGCGAGTCTAACGCAGTTTACCTCATGTCTGTGCGTGCTATAATTTTTGCGTAAGAGAATTTTAAAAATATATATATGAACATTTTTAACAATATGTACAAAGATTTATTTGAATTAAATCTGTATATATAGATCATTACTCTCGTTAATTACAAAGTGTTTGCACTCGTTTGAAAGCTACAAACGAGACGCGTTCAACAAAGCTACTACCATAGATGTACATTCAATACTTTTTTGTGTAATGCAGTCTTGAACTTATATAAAATGATCATTTTATATCATTATTTACAAATAAATGGTATTTATATGTCATTATTTAGGTTAACTGCAAAGTGTTTGCACTCGTTTGAAAGCTACAAACAAGACGCGTTTAACAAAGCTACTACCATGGATGTTCATGCAATAGTTTTTGCGTAATGCAGTTGTAAAGTTATGTAAAATGAATATTTTATATATATATTTATAAAAAGTCCCATTTATAGCCTATTATTCCCGCTAAATTGAACATAAATAGGTCTAAAGACGCGTGCTGGTACCTTGAATGCAAATAATTGGCAATGGGAAAGCTTGGGCTACAATATCAAGACTTTTTGGGCATATTCTTCTGTTTTCAATGAATTTTACTTTATTTGGCTCCCCCGAACAATTTAAAAATTCAGAAAACGCCATCTTAAAAAAATTAAAACTCCTTGCAGTTTTCAAGCTAAGGCAATGAGAGACATACCATTCGATTTGTAAAAACAATACCTAGCGACTCTAGAAGCCTTTTTTTAATATGTGCATGGTTTGACTTATACATATATGGGAGGGGGAGGAAGGTGGGGGATAAAAATGTGAAAAAAATGGGAAGAACGCGAAAAAAACGTCGAGGAAAATAAAAAATCGGGGCTCTACAGTCGCTAGATATTGTTGCTACAAATCGAATGATATGTGTCTCGACATTGTAGCATGTGATTTGCAAAAGTTATAAATTTTTTTAGAGTACCCCTTATTTGCCGTTTTCTATTAATTCCACGTTTTCTTTCATTTTTTTTTAATTTACATGAACAAAAAGGTCTTAGATTTCAGTTTTACATATGTGTACCAAGTTTCAAAACGATCCGTCTGAAAACAAAAAAGTTTTGTTGGAGGGTAGCCGGTCCCCTTAAGTAAAGTCTAAAGGCTTTATCTATAAATGTAGCGGTAGCGCTGTAGCGGCAAAACCTCGTATCGCTACTTAATTATGTAGCGGGCGCTACCGCTACCGCTACATTGCCTTAAATGTAGAGTCGCTACCGCTACCGCTACTGAAAATGTAGCGGCCGCTAGTAGCGGCCGCTACATGTAGCGCGCTACTGCCCACCTCTGGCTATTAGTAAGGTGCCAGACGCAAAATAAAAATGGCCGGAATCAGCCCTGGGAATGGGGTAATCCAGGACACTTGAAATAAAACCTAATTTTAAAATGTTTGAAGCATGCAGAATGTTCTCATCTATTACTAACACTACTCTGAAGTCCTCCTCTTCCTTTGTAGATGAACTAGATGTATGATAAACTACATTTTCTGTTATTTATACTTGTTTTTCTTTATTGATATGATATTACCATATCCACACATTACTGTATTAATGATGTGTTATTATCATATCCATGAACATGCCATTGAGCATTTACGACAACCTTGTCCACTGCAAGCTTCATATCAGCAGCCATTTAGCATTTCTTCTGTATCAGTATGCTTACAAGATGGCTTATACTTTCACACCATTTTAATTGAGTCAAGTGAGTTTACTCTAACAAAAAAGAATGTAAAAAAAACATACCTGAAACAGAAAGGAATACCATCAAACGGGGTAATATGGGACGGGTGGGGTAAATCAGGATGTGCGTCCCACATTTTTAGAAATGTAGTATAGCAGCTAAACTAATCAAAATATTGCAAAACTAAAATTAGTGGCATAAACTTCAAAATTTTTACTATCTATAATGTATAAAGCTAGTTAAGAAATCCTACATTTACTATCTCTAAAAAATTGCTGAAAAAACTGTGAAAAGTGTGATTTTGGAAAGCACCTCTACCAAAGTCTGGAGCAAAAAAAATATTTGCCATATTAAAAAAATTTTCTTTCATAAAAGTTGCACACAGGTCTTGGTTTTAAAATGCAATTGGCTGAATTTGCCCATCTCATTAAAAGAAAATGGCAGCCATTTTCACATGACGGGGTAATGAGGGACACCCCCCTTGGTAATAAGGGACACCCATAAAAACACATTTACAGTTTAACCTCAGTTATCAAAGGCTCCAGTTAACAAGAAAATTGATTAAGAACAAAGAATACTGATTACATTTATCTTGCTCAGCAAAAAAAAATTCACTTATCAAAAAATTAATGCATAATCTGTCATCACAAAATTCTGCACAGAATGTCATAGATAGAATTGTGCACTGGGCATCATAGAATGAAAAATAATTAACCTAAACTATGATTTATTCCTCCAATACATATGATGGTTGTTACTAAAACATTCCTTTCTGTGTCAGATGTTTTTTACAACCTTTTTTTATAGTGAATTCACTTGACCCAATTAAAATGGTGTGAAATTACAAGCCATCCTGTAAGCTTACAGATATAGAAGAAATGCTATATGGCTGCTGACATGAAGCTTGCAGTGGACAAGGTCATTGTAAATGCTCAATGGCATGTTTATGGATATGGTAATATCACATCGATAATATGGTAATGAATGAATATGGTGATATAGAAAAAAAGGACAAACAAGTAAAAAATATAACTCAGTACTCACTGCAGTGAGTTACAGAGAGCACATTTTCTCGTCGACAAAAACTTGTAGTCACGGACAGATGAACATGGTGAGCACAATAGTGCATTTTTTCCATAAATGAGAAAATGCGCTAAAAACACGGAAAATTTCATTATTCTACAGCTACATCATCTACAAAGGATGAGGTAAACTTCAGAGTACTGTTAGAAATAGATGAGTACACTCTGCATGCTTCAAACATTTTAAAATTAGGTTTTCTTTCAAGTGTCCCTTATTACCCTGTTCCCATAGGTAATTCGGGAGGCTGTTATTTTCTGTCTGGCACCTTAAGAATGGCATATGAAATTTTTTCAAAGATGCCATACATTAGCCCTTGCAAGACCTTTAAAATGAGCCCAAACTCATTTATGTAATATATCATGGTAAGAAGTTATTAACAAAAAACGCTCACAACCGTCCCTTATTACCCCCATTGATGGTATATATCTAATGATGGCATGATGATTTTTGCTATTTGCCAGAGACTATCTAAGTTTAAAAGTTATTATTATTTAGTAATAATTGAAAACTTTGAATTATTTTAGTTTCCAAATAATTTTAAATAATAAGTCTTCTTCTCTTTTGTCTGAAAATTGTATACATATGCCTCTTATTCCTGATCATAGTTTTGAAATTTGCCTTTTAAAATTGTGAATTCAAAGCATATTGCATCATTAACACTTCTGTTAATCATCTGGAAAAAATTAATTGAACCATAATGCTTGTAATTAATTTTGTTTTCAATATTTTCTCTAGTTTTCTTATAGTGTGTGCATATTCATCCTGCAAGCAGATTCTTACTAATTTGTTCATTTTTCAGATGTTGATACCTTGAATAAAGGAAAGCTGCTTCAAAGCCTGCAAGAAAGATGTCGTCGTACATGCACTCATTTGGAACAGAAGATAGCTTCAGGAAACTCGGATTCTCTTTCTTCCCAAAGCTTCCGTGAGGTGACACTACTGCACATCTTGCTATGCTGTCCCTGCATGGCAGAATTTCCTGAAGTTCAAGCTAATGAAGATTTGTGGTCATTGGTGCGTGAATCCCCAATGCTGGATGATGACTGCTTTTTGCTTGTAGTACGTGGTCTCAATATGCAGCAACTCGTGTACCCTCTGCTCTCCTCCTTGCCTACACAAATCTCATTGTCTTTGCTGAGTGAAGCTTTGAACAACAGTGGAACAGCTGCTCCTGGACAATTGTCACTAATTACAGAACTTTGCCGTACAGTTTTGTTTAAAATGTGCACTGTAGAATGTTCTGATGATTTCTCAATTCTTAATAAACTCAAAATTTGGTTAGATAAAATGGTACAGTTGTTTGTGGTTAAAAATCCCAAGACTTCAGGCTATGCTCTACTCCATATGTTTGAGCTGTTGCACTTGACCCTTAAAGTTGTGACAAAACAGGATTTAGAGAAGCCTTGCTCATCTCCAATTTACATTCCACTTCAAGGAATATTTCGTGTCCACAATCATCAGAGCTATGAACGTCATGCACCGGAATTCATCTCTACTCTCCTTGACACTTGCGCATTTCTCATGCGAAATTGTGAGGCTTTAATTGAAAAAATAGATGTTGAAACCTGGATGCAATGGACGGAGGTTGATTGGTCGCCTTCTCTCTACTGTGTTGAATCGAAAGGCGTGGATGTTATATCTTTGCAAAGGTTGATTGCCTTTAGTGCACACTGTATTCTGAAAATTTCAAGTCTCACAAGTAAAGAAAGTGATGGTACTCTTGCTGTTATAAATGCTGCATTTCTGGAACAAAAAGCCCTGATGGGATTTATTCGCCAAGTTGCTATTGATGCTAATCACGATCCTGACTTGGAATTGCCTTTGACTGAAATACTTGAAATTTTAAGAGTAGATGCTTACTCTTGCAGCGAAGTTGCCAGTGTTCAGTCTAATAAAAGAAAAGAGAAACTATTAAGAGTGGTTATAGAAACATCCAATCAGTTGAGCTTTTTTGCCTCAAATGACGCGGCTGATATTATTCTGGAAAATGCTTCATCTCTGTCAGCATCACAAATTGAACATCTGTTAAATAGCTTCATGCTCCACTTCCTTCAGCTTCAAGATCCTCAGCGGTGGCAGAAGGTAGTACTAATCATTAATAACGCTCATTATAGAGTCCCTTTATGGATTAATACTGCAGTAATTATACTCATGAGAACTTGGATTTTTTTAAGTTTCATCTCTAACACTTGTTGATGCTGCCTTACTTTCCGAAATTTATATCTGGACATTTTTTCAAATAAATAGAAGTAAACAATAATAACACACGCTAATTATCAATAACCATTTTCATGAATGTGATTTGGAATTGTTCTTTGTAATCTCTTAGATTAGGTTCCTGTTATTATTATTGCTGATTTTTGCAGGTGCTGCTTGAGCTGTGCCGCAGTTTGGACGCGCATGCGCTGCGCCGTGCTACGATGACCGCGCTGCAGCGCAACCCCGTGAGCCGCGACTGGCTGAGTACGCCTGAGTTCGGTGCTCATGTCACGGCGCTCTGTAACATCCTGGCCATCGACTCTGTAGTGGTCAGTTCTGGTATACGTGATTCATCACCTCACTGAAACATGATGCAAGTGTAGTGAATATTGAAAATGTACATTACAGGCGTGAATCGCAATATTAAAATGCGTATAACTTACGGAAAGTTTCTGTGCGGTTTTAATAAACATCAGAGCCGGTAAAATGTATGTTGAAACTATTCAAAAGATTTACTGGGTGATGACTGTACCCTTAAATGCCATATTTTTGTTTCTTTGGACAGCTCGGTATATTTGATTAAATATTTAGGTACAAACACGTTCTCTATTCCTTGTTCATGATAGTATGATATCATGTTTTGTATAATGCTTTCTGCTGACCTATTGAGATAAAAATGCGAGATTGATATAACAGTAAGATCGGCCGTTTCATTCAAACTAAAAATCTAAATCCCAAATAACAGTCTCTCTGAATTCAGGACAATAATATAAAAGCATTCATGGTGAAATATCGTATACGTCGTACTTCAGGCAGGCGGTGACTCGTGCCAGGCACGTGAATGTTGGTGGACGTGCGTGCAGCGGCCACATGCGACCGTGACGCGCCTCGTGCTGCACGCCGTCGCCGCCACGGGCGTCGCGGCCGCCGTCGCCGCTGCGCTCGACTACCTCGCCCCTCTCTGTCGCGCCCGCCACGGTCTTTGCTCTCTTCTAACTTCTATTGATTTCTTGATGTTCCATGCTTTTTTCTATTGCAATATTCCGAGCTCTTAAGATTCCAATAATAGCTCCTGGGATATTTGTTCTGTGCTGTATTATTAACTAGCATATTCACACTTCTATAATTCTGTAAAATAAATTCCAGATTCAGAGGGAACCACTTCAAATCTAACGAGCGCAATTGGGAACTCTTTGAAGAACCTCTCTTCATCTTCGGAAACATCTGCTCAACATGAGGCGTTCATCAAATTTTTTGACAATTTATGCGCAGCAACTGCTGAAAAACAAAGTAACTCTTCTGCTTTGATAATTTCCGAGGTAACGACTGAAGTTTTACTGCCCGGCTTACGGTGGCAGCCGAGCGATAAAGAGGACGTAGCATCAGCTCTTCCATCTCTTGTGGTACCTATTGCCATGTTACAAGTGAGTAGCGTTTTGCTGAAAATGTAGGTCTGATGATTTGCGTGTATTTTAAACTGAACATTTCTATGAGCTCATGAAAAAATGAATCATTCACCGGTATTTGGTTAATTTAGACACTACGGTAATTATTGCTGTGCAGTCATTACTGCGACACTGTCCTGAAGAATTCTTCTCTGGTCTTCCTGCCAATGAAGCCGTATCCTTGACGCTTTTCCTGGCCACGAGTTTACAAAACTGCCGAGCATTGCTGAGTGCTATCTATTCAAGAGACGATTCGGTTTCAAAAAATCTGACGACAAATGGACGACTTGCTGCAGATGATAAAATTTGTAATGGTTATGACCATTCAACAAGCAACGAAGTCTCAATTGATTTTAATGGCTCTAAAAACACAGATACAGCGGTCTGGATATCATCAGAATTGTCGTCTAGCCAGACACTGTTGGTCTTGAAGCATCTATCTGAACTCAAAGAACTACTTAGCATCATTGCTGTCCACTTGGCTACGAGTGAGGAACACGTTCATGGTAAGTGCCGCGTTCCCGAAGTTCCATTTTTTCAATAGAACTCATTAGTTGGTAGAAATACATTGAAAATTTAATTTCTGGTATGTATATATATATATATATATGCCCAGTGTGTTGAAAGTTGAAAAAAGATTATTATACTTGATTCAGTGTTCCACTGCACATTTTTGTATTCATGTTTTTTTCCTACAGCATCTGAACTCCTGCTGAAATATTTCCAGCCACACTCTAAGAACTTCTCTTACTCTTGTATGGTTATCTTGAGGCCAATTTTTGCTACAACACAAGCCTTGAATCTGAAAATCTTTTTGCCGCATACAAAAACGGCACAACTTATAGAAGTTATCCAATCGGCGTCGACTAGATGCGCCACAACTGTACCTCAACTTAGTGACTTCAATTTGTGGAGTCGAGAAGAATGGCTTCATTCTTTATGTCAGGTGAGCATATGTGCAGGCAAGCATCAATCAGAAACAAAACAAATTAGTCATTAGATTCGTCTGCTTGTGTTGACTGCTGCGTAATGCGTGAACATGTATAAAATTGACTTTAAACTTGGCTTTGAAACCTCTATGAAGTCATACATTTTCTTGTACGTTATGACTAACACAATATTATTTGAAAATTTTAAACTTATTACAAGAACTGAGCGGCAGGACAGAGAATTTTTGAGCGTTTTAAAAATATATAGGTACCACTTAATACTTTAAAAAATTTTCCATCTTAAACCATGAATTCCATTACTAATCACTTGTTCGTAACATTTGCCTGTGGTCGTGGCGTGTTCTGCGAGCAGATTCTGCCGGAAGCCTCTGCTGATGAGTGGAACACAATTGCTTCTATTCTAACTCGTATTCAGGTTCCTAAACAAGTAAGTAATGTAACGCCTTTCTAATTCAGAATCTGTCACCCACTACATTTTTTTAATTTGCATTTATTTTGATAAGTCTTTGATACCAAATAAATTGAATTTACGAAGGGCCAAATTTTTTTGAGACTAGGTCAGGTTTTATTTTTAGAGGGCATCAGTATCCGCGTGCTAATAAGTAAGAGAAGGAATAATTTAATCTTTCATAGCCATTGACGCCAATGAGTTACAGGTAATGAACAATGCGCCACAAAAATGTAATTAATTTATCTCCAGGGAGATGAATCATGTGAGAGTGAAGTCGGTGCTCTGATTTTGCTGTGGGATGCGCTTCAACTGCTGCTCCGGCAACCGTTCATCAACGTTACTCTGTTTTTCAAGAACTTCACGTCAGCTGCTACTGTAAGTTTTTTCTTTCAAAAAGTACTTTTTCCTCTAAGCCGCACTTTCAAGTACAATTTCATTATCACGAACCCTAACTTTATTACCCTTTTTATCTGTGCAGGAGGCACAGGAATTTTGCAATAAAATCTGATTTTGTAGTAATGCCTCATTTGTTGAATTTTTCTTCTATTAGACTCGTGTTCTCAAAGTTGAAACCCATCTTTTTTGGGAGGGGGGAAGAATCTAGCATCCTAAAGTAATGTTGTTTTCTTCCAGCAAATTTTAAGGTGGGAATGTGCGAAGCTGACTGGAGGAAAGCAGTTGCTGATGTTGTGTCAGACGTTCCTGTGGTGGTGTCAGCAGTCTAGCGGGATCAACTCGACCATGGCAGCCCTTGGAACTGCACACACTGTTCTGCTGCTGCTCAGAATTCTGGAACTTGTGCGAGAATTGGTGGTGGGAGGAAAAATTTCCAACGGCAAGCCATGTGAACAGATAAGCAAGAAAACCGGCAAGAAATCTACAGACAATACGATGCAACGTAAAGATGATCGTGAGAGGGTCAATAGTAATGATTTTATCCAGAACTCTCAGGTTTCTTCTCTCAAAGTGGTTCCGAAGGAAGAGGCGCGAAAACTAATTTCAATGTTAGTCGTTCCACTCGTGAAGTATTTTGGAGATGATGACAATACAGCGTTGTTGGCTACTCATCTTGCAGTGGTTTTAGAAACGTGAAAATTCTCATTTGTTTATCGAAGAATAAAAAGTTGAGAGATGTTCCTGCAGAAATTGTTTTATTACAAACTCAAATCGAGAATGACAGGAATTGTAGTAACAATTTTTATTCCTAACTGGGATGAATTTCAAATTCTCGTGACTATAAGTGTAGGTACTTACACGCTGAGTGATGTAAAGGGATTTCGTCGAAACCTAGGCCAATTTACAAAAAGACAAGAAATACCTAGTGTGCTTTCAAAAATGCAGCTGCATATTGAGTTAGTTTTCTTCACGATAAATTAACTAGTATTATTGTTACGTCGCGATTCACAATTTATACTTCATAGAAGTAGAACGCCTTCGAAGGCTACAGTTGATTGAGAGATATTTAGCCTGGCTTACTGATGATGTGTTCTTTGCAGATTAATATGCCAACCCGTTCGTTCCTTAGTAACGAATATCTCTGACAAACGTAATTACAGCTAAAAAATAACACTTTCCGGCAGGCATCTCAACTATGTAACAAGCCTCAGCAGGTTAGCCATGATGTGTTGGTGCGAGAAAGCATAGAAAAGCAAGGCAGCGACGACCGTCCATACAAGCAACAAGCAACTGCACAGAAATGGCTCTTCTACGCAAACTTGCCACAGTCAGTCAAGATCTTCAGGTCTCACTGGATCTTTGAGAGGCACTATTGACCGACGGTGAACGTCTCGAGACAGAGCTTTGCGCATGTCTGTAAAAAAAACAAGAATGGCAATGGTGTTGGAGAATTTTTACTATTGTTATTCAAAAGGGGGCCAAAACTCGTTCAACAAAAAAATAGGTATTTCTGATCTCGAGGTACCACAGTAATACAGAAAGTCAGAAACCAATTTCAAAATATTTGCATTGTTAACATCACATCACCATGGAAGCTAAGGCTGTAACAGAAGTAAACTACAAAATATTCTCATAAAGTTCCACACAGGATTGTTAATTAATGTATTGTCTACCACCTCAGTAGAGCTTACCGTAAGCATCCTCCTCAGGAGTGCCGGAATAATACTGCAGAACCGTCCTGTAGACACAGTAGCCCAGGTTGCTGTACATGCTGATAGCTACGGCATTGCTCACGCGCACGAAGAGGTCAACAAAATAACAGCATTTCCTGAAAGCAACAATAACCTCTTTTCCTAGAATTATGTAGGTACAACTGTAACAAAATAAAATTAAATTATACACATTGACAAATTTTGCATTAAAAAAACTTTGCTGTAAAACATCAAAATTAGAGGTAGCTAATAAATTTTGGATTTTTCATGATGAATATTTGGAGCACATTTATAAATATCCTGATAGTAGTTAGCAAATGAAATACTTCATAACAATTTACTCGAAGAACATAAGTGAAAACATACAAAATAATCAATACGGTTCTGCAATTAGAGTACCAATGTCTAGAAGCACTCACTTAGTCTTTGGCAAATAAGTTTAATTATAATAAATTACATAATAGTGAAAAATTTGGTAGAATAAGCTGTAGAGAGAATCAATCATAATATTGATGAATCAAGAAAGATGTTCTGATAGGGAAAGATTTCAATAATAGAGGGAAAACCCAAATATCACTCAACATATTAAGAAAAATAATTAATAGCCTGAAAGAAACTGTATCTTGTTTGATTATAAGATGCTTTAATGCTTTTTTGTAGGATCCAGAACAAAAGCTCTATGTAAAAGTTCTATGTGCCTTCAAGATTAATAGTTCCATGAACTAAAAATATCAAAGCTGCCCAACAAGAAGGGATTACTTTCCTACAACATACTTCTCAGAAATATCTTCTAGGATCTCCATTAATTGATTGGCAAGTCCAAGTCGCCTGTACTCGGGTGCTACTGCCAGAGCCGTTACATGGCCATGCCAGTTCTCGCCAACACCTTCAGCTTTGCCCATTACTAGAAATTCAAATGTCAAATGTTAGTTTTGGTTCCTCAAGAAGAAGAAGTTTTGAGGTACTTTGTTAAGTCTGAGGGTAATAAGAAGAATTGAAGTCTCTGAAATTATAAAAATTTTCAATTATATCATAATGAAAACCTTTTTTCAAGCAACTATTTATTCAAAGGTATATCACTGTCAATACTATGACAAATCTTGGGCAAAAAAATTATTTTTGGGAAATTTCATCAAAAATTTCAATTAGTTTTTAATTAGGTAAAACAAAAGGTTTGGACATATTCAGCAAGCTTTGTAGAAGTAATTTAACTTCATGAACTCTAGATCAAATAATGAACTTACTGTATCCCATTATTGTGTTGCTTGGAGACTCAGCCACCTGAAAATACTCAGGCCAATGGGCCAGATACTGCAAATAGAAACTCAAGCCATATGTTTCTGTTAAAGGATCTAAATTTACATGGTTAAATTTGAACATGTCATCACAACAAAATGGCCGCAGGGTTGTCATGATTAGGTATATAATGGTTTTAACATGGAAAAATTTACAGAACTGAAAAAGAAAGTTCTCAAGATTATTAGGATAATTTACCCTAAAAATTTCACCAAGGTCTTTTTTGAGGTTTTGGGTACACGGAAGAGAAACATTGCCAGAGTAAAGCTCCTCAATTATTATGAGCCAATGTCTCAAGTTGTCACTTTCATTTCAATTTTTACATTTTTCCGAAGAAAAATTGTGTTGATCAAAAATGTACATACACAAGACAGTTTATCACAGTTTAAGCCGTACATTTACCCCCCAGATTAAACCTCTAACATCATTCGATTCCTAAAGTGGGGCCAAGAAAATAACAATGGCACTTATCATTTTCAGTGCAGCAAATCAGTAGGGGGGGGGGTAATTTGTCAATCAACTTTATACATTGGGAGGAATAACATAAATTTCCTTCTACATCCATTGTATGCTAAAGCCCAATTCTGTCTCAAGTAGGAAAATTAGTACATCTGTTCTGTCAGGTAAGTGAAATTTCCAGTTGGGCATTCAGCCAAACTAGAAAATTAGGAAGATGTCGCCAGTGAATGACAAAAATACCCTTGATTATGAACAATTTCACACATTTCTTTGGCCCTTCCCCAATTTATTCAATGAAACCATGAAAAACAATAAGTTGGGCCAGACATTTTAGAAAACCAGCCTTTAAATGATAGTTTTTGCCCACCTTCTCAGAAAAATTCTTCCCAGTATTCTAGATTGGTCACCCAGTACTTCTTCAAGAGAGAGGTCTATGTTAAGTGGACCTAAAAAATCCAATCAGGCATTGAAAATGGAACAACCATAGGGCCTGCCCAGGAGCTTGCAAAGTTGTACAGTCATTACTGCAAAGGTGTATCTAGCTCTATTGCAATGCCTGTAAGGCAAACTTACTGTCTGAGAATGCAGAACATTTTTTTACACTTCTCTTTAGTTTCACTACTTGTTTATTTGTTAGTATGTCTGCTACAAATCTTATAATCAATATTTAACACCTACCTCTCCAATCGATCTGAAATTTGGCACACTTGTGTAAAGTTGGAGACAATGCATGAATCAATTGACATATTTTTTTATATATTATAAAAATTAATTTTTTTCATATATGAAAATAAAATTAGAAATTCATTGTAGATGTGTAACATTGGAGACATTGTATTCTTTAGAAGTGTTGTCTTTAAAAAGTAACTTTTAAACCCATATTTTTCTTTGGAGCATTCCCTTGAGCCACCAGGCATGGAACATATAGTAAACCTTTTGAGCTGCAACCAGAGGTTTCCTCACACCATTTTTAGGACTGCACAATTATCAAACGGGGTAATAAGAGATGGTTTTGAGCATTTTTTGTTAACAACTTCTTACCATTAAGCATTTCATAAACAAGTTTGGGCTCATTTTGAAGCTCTTTGCAAAGGCTATCAAATGGCATATCTAAAAAATTCCATATGCTATTCGTACAGTGCCAGAGGCAAAATAAAAGCATCCTGAATTTTCCCAGGGAACAGGGTAATCCGGGACACTTGAAATAAAACTAAATTTTAAAATGTTAGAAGCATGCACAGTGTGCTCATCCATTAATAACAGTACTCTGAAGTCCTCCTATTAATTTGTAGTTGATTTAAATGTAGAATAAATGACATTTTCTGTGATTTTTCCTTTATTGACATATTACCTTATTCATACATTACCGCTTAATTGATGTGATATTAATGGACATGCCATTGAGCAGTGACAATGTTCAACCTTGTCCACTGCAAGCTTCATATAAGCAGCCATGTAGCATTTCTTCTGTAGGCAAGCTTACAGGATGGTTTGTAATATTGCACCATTTTAATTTAGTCAAGTTGTTACCGGTGTCTCAACGCGGGTGAGACGAACTCGTCGCCTACTTTGACTAACTTGTTGGTAACCAAGAATTAGTGAAACTAATATGATGACTAGAGGTTGAAAAGGAAAATGAAACGCAAATACTGGTTCTAATAGCTATTGGGATCTCATACAGTGAAAGTGACAGAATAATGACAGAATAAAGGGAAATGTGTAAAACTGATTAGCTGAAGCTGAACTAAATATGACGCCAAGTAAAAATGCACACGGACCAATGAGTAAGATGCACACCAATAACTGCTTCCAATGCAAGTCAGTCAGGAGGTTTATAGGGTGCTAATCACTCAAGAGGTCAAGGACTAAGGAGAGCTTTCCAGCAAATCACTTGAGAGGTTAGGGACTAGGGAGCGTGGGACAGCAATTTATACAGCACCACACTTTAGAATAGTTTTTGGCATAAATTTATGTAATCAATTACTGATCTAAACCTGACCTGAAAAGAATGAGAATTATTTTAGTTGAATTTATAAAATAGTTAAACACTTCAATATAAACACACAGTAACACACATAAGAGGGAAAAAGGGGACAACATATAAGAGGAACAAGAGGGTGTGCTGCAAAGTAGCCTAAACCACCCCCGCCAACAAAGTGAATTTACTATAAAAAAAAAAAAGATTGTAAAAAAACATGCCTGAAACACAAAGGAATAATTTAGTGACAACCATCATATTTTCAGAGAAAAAATCATTGATTAGGTTAATTACTTTATATTATATGTTGCCCGGTGAACAATTCCATCTATGACATTCTATGCACAGTTTGGCACTGACCAATGATGCACTAATTTTTTGTCAAGTGAAACTTTTTCACTTGAAATTTTTTTTAAGCCAACACCTGTGTGCAACTTTTATGTAGTAAAATTTTTCAATACCATCAACCGGGACTACTTGGGATGATTTCGAACGTTTTTCATTCATAACTTCTTACCATGAAACATTTCATCTTACTCGTTTCAAAGCTCTTTGCCAGGGCTATTGCATGGCTTCTCCAAAAAAATTTCATATGCTATTTGTAAGGTGCCAGAAGCAAAAAAAAAGAGTGTCCCAAGTAGCCCCCTCGAATGGGGCTACTTGGGACACTTGGAATAAAACTCAATTTTAAAACATTTGAAGCATGCAGAGTGTACTCATCCATTACTAACAGTACTCTGAAGTCCTTGTCTTTCATTGTAGAAGATGTTAGAGGTAGAATAAATGACATTTTCTGTGATTTTTACTTGGTGTTCCTTTATTGATATGATATTACCATATACATTAATTACCATATTATTGATGCGATATTACTGTATCAATGAACAGGCCATTGAGCATTTCAACTACCTTGTCCACTGCAAGCTTCATATCAGCAGCCTTAGAGCATTTTTTCTGTATCTGCAAGCTTACAGGACAGCTTGTAATTTCACACCATTTTAATTGGGTTAAGTGAATTAACTATAAAAAAAGATTGTGAAAAACATAGCACCTGAAACAGAAAGGAATGTTTTAGTGACAACCATGATATGTTTTGGAGAAATAAACCATAGTTTAGGTCAATTACTTTTCATTCTATGATGCCTGGTGCACAATTCTATATATGACATTCTATGCACAATTTTGTGATGACCAACAATACACTAATTTTTTGACAAGTGAAATTTTTTTTCCTGAGCAAGGTAAATGTGATCAATATTCTTTGTTTTTAATCAATTTTTTTCTTAACTGAAGCCTTTGCAGAGGTTCTACTGTAAATGCGTTTTTGGGTGTGTCCCGAGTAGCCCCGCCGTGCAGAAATGACCACCATTTTTTTGGGGATTGAGGTATGTAAATTCCGCAAATAAAGTTTTCATGCTGACATTTGTCTGCCACTTTTTTCTAAGCAAAATTTTTCAATACGGCAAATATTTTTTTTAATATAGACCTTAGCAGAAGTAACTTTTCAAAATATTGTTTTTCGCCATTTTTTTCAGGAATTTTTCAAAGCTAGTAAATGTAGTATTTTTGAACTTCCCTTATACTACTTAGATAGGAAAAATGTTGACGTTTATGCCACTATATTCAGTTTTGCAATATTTCAATTAGTTTTGCTACTAAAACAGTTTTACGCCATGTCGGAGGACTGTCCCGAGTTACCCCACCCATCCCGAGTTACCCCGCCCATCCCGAGTAGCCCCAGTTGATGGTACGGTGAACATTTTTTTTTGCTACAGACCTTAGTAGAGGTACTTTTCCAAAATCTCACTTTCACACTTTTTTCAATGATTTTTTAGAGGTAGTAAATGTATGATTTCTTAACTTACTTTATGCTAAATAGATAGGAAAAATGTTAAACTATATACTACCACTTTTTTTGTTTTGCAATATTTTAATTAGTTTAGCTGTTATAACATTTCTACAAAATGTTGGAGGACTCTCCCTTATTACTCCACCCATCCCTTTTTACCCTCTTTGATGGTATACAGTAACACTTTGACTTCTGATAAATGTGTGTATAGACTGTTACAGTTCAACACAATGATAGATAGCAGTGAACTTAATGGAGCCATCAGATTACTTATTTTTTGGTATGCACTGTCGGTTTTGGGATGATCTCCTAGTTGCCTCAACTCTAGAGGATGACCTAGTTGGACCGCTTCTGGGGCTCTTCTTTCTGCCAGCTGCTTTCCCCCTCTCATTACCCTTGGGTGGAATTATGGGCCACTCATCCATCTTTGAACCACTTTGTGTTGCCAAGTCCATATCAGGTGAATCTGATGTCAGAATGAGTTCAAAATTCTGTACACATAGAACCACAGCTAATTCATTGTCAGAGCAAGCAGCCTCATCTTTTAGGGAAGACATTGATGGTTGAAAACTCTTTTGTTGGCTTCCAGTTGCACTGGAGGGCTTGTTGAGGTGGCCTTGGTTAAAGCATCTGCAGGTAGATTAAAGTGTTTGGCAGGAGCTCAGTAACAATGGACCTACGCTTGCTCTTGGACTCAAGTGATAGGTTTAAAGAAAACAAATCTTGAAGAACACCAACCAAACTAATCAGGAAGGATGCAGCTGGAGCACCTTGCTCATTCAGCAACAGATTCCTAGGGTTACAATTAAAGCAAGAGATTTTCTGAGCACCAGTCACAGCTGATGTCTGTTTACTGGTCCCAGAATTTCCCAGACTTGATGAACCTCAGCCACTGTGCAGTTGCCATGCCATCCTGTCCCAGGGGAGCACACTGCAGCACTCCAGGAGCTAGCTGAATCCTGAGAACTGCCAACATTCTGCACCATTGTCCCTCCAAAGTTCCTTCTTCCCCCAGCACTAGGGCACCCACTATTGGCATCATTAACAGCTGGGTTCTGTGTCAGAGGTTGCAATGTGGCTCTCAATGGCTGTCCCTGAGCAGCACAGGGGTACAACCTAAGGCAGGTCTTTGAATTGGCTTTGTGAGGCTGTCCACAATTAGCAAACTAGATTTCACTACTATTGTAGTGAAATCTACAATAGTAGATTCTTGGGCTCCACTTTTGCCCAATGGAGCCTTGTGATGAAGCTCATCTAACATTGATTCATCACTAGTAAACACCAGGTCTATTATATTGAGTCTGTTTACTTCAATAATGGGTGGGTTTAGTAACGTGCTGGACTAGGAAGGAGTCTCTCACAGACTCCATGAACAAGGATGCTGGGTGATTCTCATCCCTTGGAGAGGATCCATCTGTCCAGATGAATAATAAAATCTGGATGAATAAAATCACCAACAATCAACGCGTGTGATCTACAGAAAGCCATGCTCAGTAAAAGACTTTATTACTTCATCGTTATCAGAGGAACTGTTTGGTGATCTATATACGAAGCCATGAGGAGGCTTTCTGTGCCTTTGAGAGAAAGTTTGCACAACACTGATTCTCTAGCTGATTGATGCTGGGCAGATAACTTGATTTGCTGAACCCCATAAGAGGATCTAACCCACAAAGCTACACCTCTACTGCACTGCTCTTCATTTAAGTTATGAAAAAATCAAAACCTGGCAACTGAAATTCACAGTTAACAGCTCACTGGCATCACAGTTAACAGCTCACTTTTTTGTTCAAAACAGAATCCAAATTTGTGTAAAAACATTTTAAATCTTTTTGTGCACATTCACTTTTATGCATGTGTTTACTTCTTACATTATTTACAGGCCTGAATCTATGGACGTGACTTCTTACTTGTCTACCAGCTCCGCTGACTGACTGTGTGCAGCCAGTGTTATCTTGACATCATGAGAGTGGTTGACCTGAGTCTTTCTGTTTTTCTGCCTGAGTCTCTCCTGCCTTTCTTGCAAAAATTTGCTCTCTCTAAGCAGGTAGCATCCTTCTTAACAAAGACTGATTTAAACGCGGAATTGAATTAGTTTTCACGCAGCCTCAAGCAATGTCCAACCTGGGCTGTATTCTGCACAGTTACCAGCAGCGGTCTACAGGTGGTAGTGTCGTTCGATTGCAGCCTCTTGCATGCCATTATATTCATAATGTAAAGTGCCTTGGCACAGCAATCAGTAATAAGCTCAGCATCCAGAGCATTGCTTTCATGAATGTTAAACCAAACAGGACTAAGTTTTCTTCTCTCTCTATCCAGCAGTTCACGAGTGCTCTCATTGGCGAGATCAGAGATGACCTCTTTGCGGCATTTATTGCTATTTTCTATATTCTCTATTCTATTCTCTATTTTCTATTTTATTTATTTTCTGTCTTATTGCTATTTTCTGTTTTGTGCAGATGAGCTTTAATTTCCACCAGCTCATTTCTTAATGAGTGTAATTTGTTACGCAACAAGCTCAATTCTTTCTTGTGATTCTCTTTCATTTCTGCTCTCTTTCTCAACTCCTGTTTGATGGTTTCCTCCATTTTGGCTTTAAAGACAGAAAACATAGAAGAGCACATCTCTTCCACCATTTTTCGCTTTTTACAGCGCATAGTGCAGGTTGTTGGCAGTCCTGGCAATACCAGTGTACAGTCATGTTTCTGCCAATAACCGAGCAGTCTGTCTTGCTCAACTTTGCACAATTGTGGCAAATAATATCCCCCCCCAAAGATCAAAGGCCACTGTAGCATCATTGACATTAATCGAAACCAGCTTGCAAAATTAAAAAATTTCCTCTCGCTCATTTTGCAATTTGATCTTTGCATTCTGTTTAACAGGACTGGAGGCCTTCTCAATTAATCCTTTTTCTCTTTGACCAGCCATCTTGAAATGCAAGAGCTAGATAAACACAAGTTAAAAACCAAAATCAAGTTGAGTAAAAATTGTACAAATTGTTTGATTGTTACAGACTTGAGAGCAAGCGGCTTCAGAGAGCAGTGATCTCAGCTGCTTAGGTGTTCATGGGAAGAGGTAGGCATGAAAACAAAGGCTTTATTGTCCCACGTGGGCCAGGAGTTATGCATTACCTTCGCAGCAACCCTCACTGACTCTTAAGTCAGCGTTATTTAAAATGAAAACACTTCCACTATAGGATAGGCTTGTTCATTCTATTCACACTTTCTTTTACTGAGTTCACTGAAATTCAGTTATTCTCTGACACGCATGGTGGCACAGTAGAGAATTTATTTAGACTCTCCCTCAATATCATTTTTGAGTCCTATATGTAGGCCAGTAAAGTATCATGGATACCAGCATCAAAAGCATCATCATACATAAGAAATTGTTTTAGAGCTTGAGTAAATGAGGAAATCAAAAATGAACCGATTCTAAAAAAATCTCTGCTCTGCCACTATGCTGACAGAGATCATAAAAAAATGCGAAAAGAGTTCCAAAAACGACACAGTAAAAAGTTCAAAATTTAGAAATTTGGGACCATAAACATGAGTGTCCTCTCTCAAGTCTCAACCACGGCTGAACAGAGACTAATGTCAAACAGAGTTTGCGGAAACTTTAATTGGTAGGGCGGATAAGGATTACACAATTATCATTTCTGTCTTGTGTGTCCAGCTCAGATATTGTTGGTCTTTTGTCAGCTAGGCTATAGCCCTTATTTATCCTCTTCTTGCATTGTTGCCATCCAGGCTGTTGGATTTGCTTGGCTTTGGGTCTGGCAGAGGTTTATTCTTATTTCTTAACAGTTCATTCAATTTCTTGGTTGGGCAACTTTTCGTAAGCAGCATCTCTGGATCCAGAATTTTGGGTTATTTTCTGTTGGTTTCCAGGAGTAAGATCATCAGAAGCTTTCCTCTTCTGTCTTTCACTATCACTAGTTGCTAGTATAGTTGATTCCACTACCTTTCCCAGAATCCCACTTCAACATCTTTCCAGAGTAAACTCAGTCCAGACTTCTTCACCAGCAACAAAGCGTTTCAGTTGAGAGTCCATTAGGTTTTCAACTTCTGCTTGGGAGCTTCCAGGAGGGCCAGGGCCTTGGAAGCTATCCTTATTAGGTTTGGTCATTTCTTTCAATTTTCAGTGTAAAGACTATTTGTGATCTTAGTAATTATTTTTCACAGTTAACTTGTAAAGACGTGTTGTAGCAGTTTGTCTATTGTTATGCGGGTGTGATGAACTCGTCATCAGCTTGTATTTGTCTATTGCAGCTACTTAATTTATGGAATTAAAGTGGGTGTTTTCTAAGTTTTATTAAACAGAGTTAAAACAAAGTTACATAGTTTATTACATGGGATCAGCAGTTTATGAGACTCCCAGGATTGTGACAAAATGAGTAGTTAAGAAATTGAGAATAGAGATGAACACGAGTAGTTCAGAATTAGCAAATAAGAGGAACATGGACAGGTGATGATGCCTATACTATGGTGCAGATTAATTCAATGAGCAGTTTGATCAGACTATTGCACTTGCTGGTTGAATTCTGGTAATACTGTAATTCTGTAATACTGCAAAGAAAATAAGAAAAGAACAATATTAACTAACACAAAGTAAAATTAATGCTCTACCTGCCCACTCAATATATTATTAAAAATGAGAATAAAGGTCATGTATGCAGGAAGGTTGTGCTATAAAAATAGTATTTACAACCCCCGGTAAAACTGTGTTGTACACTTAACTGAGTTAAGTGTACAACACACATCTTAACAGCACAAGTTTTTTTTTCATTTGAAGACTTTGGGTGTGAAACAGGCACACCTCCCAGCCTGAGCACAACTTGATTTTTCTTGAAAACTCCAACTCAACTGCCTCTTCACTTCATTTTGAATTTTTCTTCATGCTCTCACAAAGAGGTTTTTGTGTGGAAGAAAATAACAAAGGAATTAGGCACTGATAATTTTCATAGGGTGTTCACCATGCTGCATTTTAGCAGGTATTGTCCCAGGCAATGAATGACCGCAGATCTTTTTTGAGGAACATCACCCCCTCCCAGAGCTGTGATGAGGTTCCAAGCAAGTGAAAGGTTCTACAGATTTGAGCGAAACTCCCTCCTCTGATTGATGTATAGCGAACAGTGCAAAATGAAATGCTCAATTGTGTCTTCTGTGTTGCATGTGGGACAGATGCTGGAATTGGCCAAATTGAAATGGGCCAAGTGGGCTTTCACACCAGCATGACCAAGCCGCAGACGAGCCACAGCACATTCAATTGAGCAAGGTAGCGGTCCATAGTCCACATAATTTACTGTCTCTCCCAAGCCCAGTCTGAAGGTTTCCTTCCCTGAAGACTGCACTTCCTCTGACCACTAGAGTGAATAATATTTCAAGAATTTGTTCTTTAACAGACAGAGCCACTCTTCAAATCACAAACTGGATCTGGCAGAGCGATCATTTGCAAGTGCAAGGTTTGCTATTCTTGCAAGGTTTGCTATTCAGCCACTTCATTCCCACAAATGTTGCTATGGCTATGAACCCAACACATCATCACTCTATTGAGCCCCTTGATTTGCATCAGTTTATGAATTTGAGCAATGATTGAGCAATAGGAGCAAACTGAAGAAAGAATTTGCAGTGCTGCTCGTGAGTCAGTCAGGATCAGAATTGGCTTATCCTTCAGAGATTTATCAGTGATGGCAAGCTGCATGGCTTTGAGTATGGAAAATAATTCAGCGCCCAGTATGGTGTGCACTGGATTCTGTAGTCACCCAGTAGCCAGGTTGGTAGATGGTAGGTAAAGACCAGAGGACACTGATCCAGTAGCAGAACGTGATCCATCAGTATAGATCTGCATATGCTGAGGATAGTTCTGCTTCCAAAAGTCTTGAAAGCAATTATCAGTGATTTCACAAGGCATCGAATTGACATCAGGGCTCAGCAGGTCCAGAAAGATGCTGGAAGAAAGATCCATGTGAGGTGGAAAACACGATAGCAGCAAAGTTGGAACACGTTGCAAGGGTGGAAGGTTCAGCATCTGGAAACTTTGACGAGCTGTTGCAATAAATGGAGAGTCCAAAAGAATCTCCTGATCCAGGAATCCCAACATAGATGCCACTTGGTCCTTCACAGGCAAGTACATGTACCTGAGCACCCACTTCATGAATAGGAAAAGAAATCTGAGTTTCAAGGGAGGAATGAAGCTTTCAACTTGCAAGGATAAGATAGGTATGGTATGACGAGCACCCAAAATGTATCTGAGTGCTGAGTTTTGCAGTCTCTAGTTTCTTCAACAGAGATTTAGAGACATTTCCTAAAATTGTGGAGCCATATTCCATCCTGCTTTGAATGAATGCCACATATATTCTATGCAATAGCTGGCGCAAGGCGCCCCACTTTACTGAACTTAGCACTCGAAGCACTTGTAACCTTTTGAGACAAGCAATGCGAGTTTGTCTCACATGTTCTTTGAAGTTGAGATGTGGGGAGTCAAAATAAAATTCCAACACTTTCTGATGCACAACATACTGAATATTCCCGTTATTGACTCGAAGTGATACAGCTGTAATGGAATGATGAGACGTGAAGACCTGGTAAGAGCACTTTGCTGGGTCAAGCTGAAACTGCCAGTGAGTGCACCACTCACCAATTTCATCAAGATACCACTGCATGTAGCCTCTTGCCTCAATTAGGGAAAGCCCATTCACAAAAAGTGTTATATCGTCAGCATAACCAACAAGCTTCACATGGGGAGAGAATTAAAGATCATGTAGCATCACATTGAAAGGCGTTGGTGAAAGCACAGCATCTTGCGGGACTCCAACTTTTACTGACTTTGGCTCAGATTTATTAACTCCAACCTGCACCTGCACGGTTCTATTTTGGAAGGCGCTGTACAACCATGCCAGCATCTGATCACCTACTCCAATACTATGCAGTTTAAAAAGCAGTCCATCATGCCAAACACTATCAAAAGCTCCCTCAATATCCAGGTAAACAATCAGACAATACTTGTGGGCAAGTTGAGCTAAAGTAATAGCATTCTTCATCAAGTGGAGAGCATCAATTGTGCATTTTCCTTTTCGAAAACCAAGGTGGAGCGAAGAGAAGACATTTTGGCTTTCCAATGTATGCTACAGGCGGCACAAAAACCATGCGCTCCAAGAGTTTTCCCATGCAAGGAAGGAGAGCGATGGGTCGATACCCTGTCACTTGTTCTGGAGCCTTACCTTACGTCACTTACTCCCACATGACAAGTGTCACCAACCCCAGCAGTGTCTAAACCAGGAGAACTCTCCAGCTCCATCACATGGGGGTTAGAAGCACATTTAGCAACTCTCTTAGGATGTCAAAAGGCTTCAATGTCATCATCACTGCTGGCTACTGCACTAGGATTGCGTTCCCGCTTCTTGCCTGCAGTGACAACCGAACCCAAAGTACTGAAAGTAGCACTTGCAATCTTGCATCTTCCATCACAGCTATGTCTTCCTCTAAAAGATCAAAAGTAGGAGCTCTCACCTGGTTGATCCCGCCGTGATCTACTTCAAAATTAGCTGCCACTATGACAGGAGAAGCCAACCCTATCGCGTCTGCCATGGCAGCACACGCTCAGGGGCGGCAAACGAAAATAATACAAAAAAACAAGTAGAAATAAAATAATAGAAAAAAAGGAAAACTAAATAGAACTGTCAACCGGGGTTACTTGGGACAAGCAGGGCTACTCAGGACAGGCCTCCGACACGGCATAAAACTGTTGTAGTAGCAAAACTAATTGGAATATTGCAAAACTAAAAATAGTGGCGTAAACATCAACATTTTTCCTATCCATGTAGTATAAAGGAAGTCGAAAAATACTACATTTACTTGCTATGAAAAATACCTGAAAAATTGTGAAAAACTATATTTTGTAAAGTTACAACTGCTAAGGTATGTAGCAAAAAAAAATTCGCCGTATTAAAAAATTTTACTTGCGTATAAGTTGCACCCAGGTGTCACTTGAAAACGTAATTGACAGAATTTGCCTATCTCATTCCAAAAAGAAATGGCAGCCATTTCCACATGGCGGGGCTACTCAGGACACCCCCCCCCCCGGGCTATTAGGGACACCCCCAAAAATGCATTTACGGTAGAACCTTTACTAGCAAAGGCTCCAATTAC
>NW_025936577.1:0-364 GCF_000764305.2 Hyalella azteca | reverse complement strand
TAACTAGTTGCTGCTTATATGTAACTAGTTGCTGCATACATGTAACTAGTTGCTGCTTATATGTAACTAGTTGTTGCATACATGTAACTAGTTGCATATGTGTAACTAGTTGCTGCATATATTACTACTTGTTGTTGCCCTGTATTTAGTGACGCTATAGTTGCCTATACGCACTGAGCTTTCCTGTAGTCAATTACCCTATGCATGCTACACTCAAAGAAACGAGTCAGACTTTGTCCAAATTGCGATGCACTTCTCGCACTTGCGTGAGTCATCCTGACTCAGTTAAGCCTGGCCAAAGGGGTGTATCAGCCCTCGCTGTTAGCCCATTAGTAATCGTGATATATAATTTTCCTATTAATTG